>NC_049993.1:1999379-2007886 GCF_000003815.2 Branchiostoma floridae | reverse complement strand
AATCATGTGGCTCAGTGGCCATTGCTGTAGATTTTTGGAGCCCTGGTATTGCTCTCTTACTTTCATATATACGATTTGGTCTTAAGGCATCTCGCAAGTTTTGTGATACGTGTCCAACGTTCAGAGATTGAATGGCGGCCTGAGACTGACCTAGCCCTGTCTGATCAGGACCATTGGTCATTACAGAAACTGCTGTGTGATTCAGTGCTAAAGGAGGATTCCTAGCTTTCCTCTTGTACCAGATTGTGTGAATGATGATACCCACTAGGACAGTGCCAGCTATTGAACCACAGATTGAAGCAATTAGTATTGTAAGGGGAAAACTGGAAGGTAACTCATTGGAACTGCTGTTTTTTGGTTTCGTCTGCAGTGATTGCAAATGGTGAAGTTAGTGTTGGTCTTGTTTCGTCTGCAGAATGTGCCGTTAGACGAGATGTGTCGGTGCCATTGTAAGAATGGTTATCGCTTTGTGAAGGGCCAAAAGGTGTCTGATGGAGATATTTTGAGTCAGAACGTGCTGTTTGTCCAGTACTGCTTTCTGTGGTGCCAAATGAGAAAGATGTAGATCCTGGAGATGGATGGGATGTTGTCTGGATATCATCAGACAGTGTTAGTATGTTTGTTAGTATGTTTGGTTCTTCTGATCCACTACGACGTGGCTGTGAGGTAGATTTAAGATCTACAGGATATGCTTTTGTACTGGTTTTGCTTTCTGTGGTGTCAAGTGAAGAGAACGTTGAAACTGGAGAAAAATGGATGGAGGTTTGGACATCAACAGACAGTGTTGGTATGGTTGGCTCTTCGCATATCAATTCTTCAGGATTGATATCTTTAAGGTCATACCCCTGTAATTTGGTGGGTTGAGTACAAGTTATACGGTCACAAATGTTACACATAAAAGGGAATTTAGAAATATTTTGCCTGAATGGAACCATTGTACAGTCACAATTCCAGGGGTTCCCACCAATTTTTGGGAGGAAAATATATGTTAGCAAATCAAAAGCCGAAGGGGGGATGGCAGACATGTTGTTTGACCGAAGGTTCAATATCCTGGGTTTTGCATTTGCAAATGCACTACTCAGTGACTGAATCTTTGCTATCTTGTTGTAGCTAAGGTCCAGTGAACTGAATTTGGGTAGACTTGCAAATGCACCAGGCTGAATCGTTGTTATCTGATTGTTGTACAGTCCCACATGATATAGCTGGGACAGATTTTGAAAGGCACCAGACTGAATAATCGTTATCTGGTTGTTCTCCAGGTGCAGATTTTTTAGCCGGGGTAGATTTGCAATCGTACCCGTCTGAATGTTTGTTATTTTGTTATTGCTAAGAGATAACAGGTCGAGGTGGATAAGGCTTGCGAATGAACCAGGACGAATGATCGTTATCTGTCTTTTAGACAAGTTTAGCCCACGGGTGGATATTGGGAATTTCTGAAGAATGCTGGTGAGGCAAAATCTATCGCATACACAGGTGTTGCAGACCGCTTCTGGCATGTTGGACTCATTGAGGATGATGAGAAGACAGATCAGGACGTGTCTCATCTTACTTCCCATGGTATACATGCTCTTTCAACTGGCTGTAAAATCAAACAAGAATGGTAATTCTCATAATTTAGGATAGTCGACATTTGCCCGCGAGTGAATGCAACATAATGCAATTTCATGCCCGAGGGCTAATTGCAGGCAAAGTAAAGTAGTGATATATATAATTTTATACGTTACGGAGAAGGAAGATGGAAACTATAGATAAATCGAAAGAGAACTCCACTGCCGTAAGGTTGCACAGAGTTACCCCCAGCAAAGATCTCATTCAAATATGATAGTAAGCTACTGTAATATTGTAATGAACCCAGTGCAGCCTTGGTCCTTGTTGATATGCAGGAGTTTGGCAGATAATTGCCCGACCTTCCCCGCCCTCTGTCCCGCCTCTGTTCTGAATTTGAATCGCGCGCTAATTTCTTCCTGGTGAGATAATTCGTGTACCCCGTCATATGCCAACAGTCAAACTAGATAATAGGTATTGTATTCAAAGGACTTCAAAAGTTACTTTTCTTTGAAATTTTCTAGGAGTACCAAAACATGTAACATCGACTATCATGATAATTTCACCAGGTGCCATAATACCGCCACCTCAAAAAAAACGTTAGTACAGAGGTCTTCCCAAGATTGTCTTGAATACCCAATGTTAAATATCTTAAATGTAATACAATTCAGATATTTAGGCGTTGAATCTTACAATCTTGAGAAGGCCTTTATAAGAACGTTATTTTGAGGTGGCGGTATAATGGCACCTGGTGGAATTATGCGAATGTATGTTAGGGCTGTAAGCTGAGAGAACAATATATATATATATATATATATATATATATATATATATATATATAAACTATGTGATATTCAAGACATCAGTTACTCAGCCAAAATCTTTTAGAAAAGTGAGTTTGATTACCTGCACATAAACGATTTGCATTTGAAGCACTACGCATAATACACATTCATATAACAAAGCAGGGAGGTTTAAAAAATTCTTAAACAAAGCGTGTTCCCTGTAAAACGTTTGCCACTTGTGCAGACAACACAAGATTGTGATTATTCACCCCCACACCACCCCACCCCACCACACTCTTAACTTATACGAGTTTGTGTTTTCTTTCGTTTTGGTTGAACCATTGACGATCCAAAAATTCTTTGGATGAGTTTAAGTATGAGATTAATAGGATTTCAAACAAGTTAGAGGGGCGAGTAGGAACAGAACAAAACAACATACCGACACCCGGAATGGAACGCGGGGCGGCAGATTACAAGTCCAACATGCAAACCACAACACCAAAAGCTATACAGTTCATGTGGTCAGTTGGACAGCTCTTGAACCCCATACTTCCCCCTTTCTTTTCAAGATTGGTCCTCGAATCTCTGAGATCGATATTCCTGTGTAAACTTACACTATACTCAAACCTCACAGTGTGACACATCTGCTAGCCTGTCACTCACTGTGTGACGCATTCAGCTTGTTACGTGTGCAAGTTCGGCGTGGGAATCAATGTAGAAATTCGAGGGGCGAGTAGGGACAGAAAGAAACAACATGCCGACTACTAACAAGCGGACACCCGAAATGGAACCCGGGCGGCAGATTACAAATCCAACGTGGAAACCACAACACCAAAAGCTCAGAGCTGTTGGCGTGATCAGTTTGGCAGCGCTTGAACCCCACTGTTACACGAGTTTTGACCCAATGTCTTTGAAATTAAAGTCAAACAACCAGTCTGAGAGTCATTACTTTGTACTAGGATGCTGACCCCTTCTACAGTGTGCACTGGCCTGAGTTCTTTGTTTGTCGGTAGCATGGAGGTATAATCTCCTTGGAAAATGTTGCTTCCGATGCATTTTTTTTCTGAAATGCTTATGCCTTATCTACGAAAATTCACTTAAATATGGACCTGTATAAACCTTCCATTAAATCATGATCATTTTGTGTGTGTGTTTATTAGTAAAAACATTTTGGTCAATATCTCACTGAAAACAAGAGAGCTTACCTTGTAGTATAAACAGCTTAGACACACTGCATAACAAAAGACGACAGACAAAAGACTTGGCTTGATTGACAGCAAGCTTTTCTCTTGAAGGGAAATATTTGTAATCTAAACTTTAAAACGTTCTGAGGACCCCTAGCAATCTCTAAGAAAGATTAGATTTGAAGTAGAATGATTTGTAATGACCTGTACTACACAAAGCTGTGTTACACATTTTACTTATCATAAGCTGTCTTATGCTATAAGGCAACAAAGACAGGGACACCCCAAAACTATGACACTGGAAAAGAAAAAAAAAAACATATTTTTACTAAAACAGGAATAATATTTTTAATGTTGCTAAACAGTTCCGAAACGGGAGTAGATCAAAGTATGTACCCTCAAAAAATCATACGTTTCTAATGCTGGGAATGCGTCCTCGGATTGCCTTTATAGTGAAAAAATACATTATATAATATATGAAATTATAAAAATATATTATAATTACCATTATAGAACTATCAGTTTTACAACTATAATGCTCTGTTTCACCTCTCTGCCGAGTTTGAACCGTTTGTTACCATCTATGGTATAGTTATGGCAGTTTTCAGAAAAGGTCTTGAAAATCACTGTACAGACCCTCTGGGCAACCTTACGGCTGCTGAGAAATAACGGCCAAATCTAAATCTGATTTTATTTAAGCTATTTGATAGGTTTGGCTCCGTATGCAATGGGAGATGAATTGTCCAGAATTTCCATATACAAAGGGGTTATATAATAAGGAGAGTCATAAGTCTATGCTCACACACGTAAGTAAATGTTGCAACGCTAAAATTGTTCTCTCATCATAAATTTGTTATCTGCAGTTTTTGACATTGCCAAAACTATTACTTAACAACACCGGAGTCCCCAAAAGGTAATCTTACGCGTGGCCAATTTACTCCTCTGCCGGCTAAACTCCTTTTCCATCTTATGTTACTGTCTTATGCCACGGAGGAATCTGCTTGGAGATTACCCAAAATGTATGTATGGCTTAAACTAGACATTTCAGAAAGGATTAAAACGCCCTTGTTCCCAGAAAGCGTTTTTTTTTTATTTGGTTTGTTTTGCTGGTTTGCAAACCGAGGCGCAAACTAAGCAACTGCAGTTGAATTAAAAATTAGGTGGCCTTTTGACCATCTAGGGTATGTGCGCAAAAAGTACTAAAAGTACTAACCCGTAACTTGACTTTTCTTTTCTTTTTCTACTTCAAAAAGTCACATGGGTAACGTTATACGAAATGACAATTTAAAAAAACACGGTGTCTATTGTAAATAAAATTACCTTTGATTCCACTATTCCTATCCGGATGACTGAACAACTGAATTCTCCCCTTACACCAACTAAACTGGTGGATTTAACAAATGTTAGAATGTAATAAAATGGAATAAAGCGTAGACCTACCTGTTCCCTTAAATAAAAATATTAAAATTTGCAAGGGAAAGAATGATTTTCAAGAATTTTAATCGTAGTAACATTTTGAGTCCTGCACTACGCAACGCAAGTCTGACGTCAGCCTATGATACATGTAACGTTATATAATAAACCACGGTCAAATGGTGTGAATGTGTTGATTGTCTAGAGCAGGTTGTTTAAATATTCATATTGAGGTTGTTTACTATTTTGCTGACGTGTGTTTGACTTCGTTGCACGTTTAGGATAAGAAAATCAGCAGAATGGAAGACATTGTACCCCTAAAAAGGTCTGTCTACATATTTTTGGGAAAGCCATTCAAGCCAACTTTTCTGTGCCATACAATTTGTTTTGTCTAGTATATGTTCATTTTTTAAACTCGTGGGAAAAATGCATTGTATAAAGAACCTTAAGCCTTAGAATAAGAAAAAAAGAGTCTCTGCATGGAAATTTTTTACAAGAAGCACCACTTAAATTGATTGATTATTTCTAAACAAAATGTTTAATCTCAAGAATTTGTTGAAATTTTAGTGCTTATATTTCTTCTTTAGTAAGATGATTCTAATTGCCATGTTCAGGATAATATTTTAGATTCTTTAAGATGAATTTTTTTACTACTTTTTTATTACGAAAAAATTTTTGATAGTGGACAAAATGTTTTCCTTTTTTTGTCTGGTAAGAAAAAAATCTGTGTGTAAGAAGAAACAAGAAAATATGAAAAAGAAGAAAAACAAGAAAATATGAAATACATTTTGATACTGTTCTTTGAATATTTTCCCTCACGTGGGCTAAATGCAAAAGTTTTACTATAATATAAATTGTTTGAGGTCAAATATCCTTACCTGTACTGTAGGTAGACAGCTAGGTAGAAATACAAAATAATAACGTTACACATTTTATCACTATGTCATTCGTTTTCAAAATAAACCAAAGGTCTGATCGTTTAAACGCCGAAGTGGATCTCTGTTCTTTGAACCCAAAAGCGGGGAAGGACCGGACAAACGTTAACCCACAAATCAAACATTGTGATGTTGGTACAGATTTTAGGTATAAAGTGAAGGTAAATGCGTTTTAAAGTGATTGTTTTTGCATGGTTTAAATGTGTATTGCATAGGAAATTTCTCGCCGTCTATCGTTTGATTCTGTTTGAGCTTGTTGCAGGGCTAGATCGTCAGACAATTAAAGCAACCCTGTACAACCCAAAATAACTTCATGCAGATGTTAAGTAAAAACGTGTTCGTTTTCTGACGGCTGGTTTTAACTGAAAGTCATCAGTCAGATTAAAAAAAAACACATTCTTCCATCTCAACATCTGCTTGTAGAATTGAACCCTTATTAAGGTGAAACAACAGAATTACGTCAAGCGTAGGGGTGGGCACCAGTGCGGTAAAGAAAGAACAAAACCGTTTTTTTTCTTGTTGGAAAAGTCCAGTAAATTTGAACCTGATAAAAAATCAGTGGACCGGATGTTTGATCGTTTCGAAAATGAACAGATTGTATCGGCCAGCATTCACGTGTTTTATAGGGCTTACATGTCTAGGAAAATAACAAAAGTAGAGGAGAGTTGATTGTCACATGTACCAAGTTTCTACAGTCAAATTTGGCCTAAAACACAGGCAGTTAGTGTTGTTTACATGAAGACAGGATTCTTAAAAGCCAATGTACGTCGGATACTCCACCAAACAGAATCATTTGTAACGAAATGGACCATTGTTTTGAGTATGTCATATGATAAGATTTCAGATAATTAGGACCAGGTTCAGGTCTGGACCAAGACCTGATCCTCTGGACCTGGACCGAACCTGGACCTGAATTTTTGTTACCCAGCCCTACACAAATTTCTATGGACTAGATGAAACTTACCTTACAAGTCTATAGCTTACACCTTCTGGGCAGAGACCGTGAGAATTTCAATGAACTATTGTCTGAAGTTGTTTATTTGAATAATGTAAACTTGTAGGTTCTGAAAAACAAGCCATAGCACGCCTTTACGTTTGGAACCGCATTGTTGAAATTAGAATAAGCAGTTAACAGTATATATACATATTATAAATAGTCTACGTTTGTGACCGCATGTGTAAGTAAGCACCAACAACATCAAAATGTCGGTATAAAATAAATCAAGAAGTGTTTAAAAAGTCTCATTATTAAGTAAGGTACTAACCTGATAAAACTTTTTTTACGGAAGTCAAGTGAAGTTGTGACAGGTATTACATAGGCGCTCGTACAACTACTGGTAGCTTACATTAACCCATTACATTCAGCAAGCTTTAATTCATACTATGGAAGCTATAGTATTTTACTAATCCTGCAATTATAGTATGTCATACTATTAAAGCCAATAAAGTAATTGTTAATTAGTTTGACATTAATGCAAAACAGTAGAACCCCCAATCCCCTGCCCTTTGCTGTCTATCATTAAAAAGTTTGTTTAAAAAATGCTGGGGTCAGTTTTGACCCCACTGGACCATGCATAAACTTTCGAGGATAACTTAATCAAAAATAAGTCAATCTCGGCAAAAACGTATAAGAAGTTATAGGACAGATATATAACCAAACTCCTGAAAGGAAATTTGTTTTCGACTAGAAATTACATAATTGCACACATTGATATACGCCTGGGGTCAGTTTTGACCCCATACGGTGGTTTGAGGGTTAACATTCTGACGGCACGAATAAGAATGTATCTTGATAATGTTACAATTTTATTTGTCTAGGATTTTTCTTCGATGAATTGTGAATGTTAGCTATTGGGGAATTTCGGTGGAGTTCAAGTGATAAACTCACTACGGAAGTTTCAAAAATGAGATAAAACGAATATTCTAACCAGGTTCACAGCTTGTTCCGTCGCCGTTGTATCCATGGTTACAGTGACATCCCTCCCTACCGCCATAAACCCCGCACCAAGCGTTGACGTCACACTGGACCTCCCTGCACTCTATTTTGTCGGTGCTGACACAGGTGCAGATACGGTCACAGCCAACTCCCGATGTCTCACCAATCTATGAGATATTAGGGTCATTTTAATCTCAAAGATGATGATTAAACCATTGGTATCAGCGCTGGTGATGAGAATAGCTTTTCAACTGGCAAGAAAAACTTTCTTAACCCCACAAACTGCCTTAATCCCTTCAATCGGATCAGTTTTTCTGGACCGGTCCAATAAGAAAAACAAAAAGTGTGGCAATAAAAATTATTGACATGGCGACGGTAAAAATCAGAACAATCCGTCGACCCCTTCTTGAGTTATTCCCTTTCAAATTCGGACACCAAACCTGTCCTGCATGTCGAAAACAAGCCGCTAGGGGGGGGGGGGGCAAACTTATATCACTAACTCACGGCATCAAGAGCTGCCTACCACTTAAAATGCATAGCCGCAGCATGTCCACAACTCGAGATATCAAACCAGGAAGTTCCGGTGCAGTAACATAACCGGCCGCTAGGGGGCCCAAAATCTCATCGCTTCCAGGTCTCAACAAGGCCTACCCACATTGATATATTTATTTATTCATTTTTTTTATTTATTTTTGGTTTATTTATTTCA
>NC_049993.1:1957940-1998891 GCF_000003815.2 Branchiostoma floridae | reverse complement strand
TATGACACTTTCCCCTCAAAGTTCTCCTCGACGAGTAAGGGGGGGGGGGGGTTGGAAGGAAGGGGGGAAGTCGATGATAGTAACCAAAGAGACAGACTGCTTAGCTGTAAGCAGTTCTTAAACGTAGCAACCATGAACGTGAGGTCACTGCGAACCGAAAGCAAACGGTATGAATTGGTGAACTTATGTAACACTCATGCGATATCAATACTTGGAGTAGTTGATCATAAAATAGTTCACAAGAGCCAAGACGAACAAGTAGTTTTTCAAACACATGAAAACTACACATTGATCACTACCTCTGCATGGAGAAATAGGAACAATGCTGCCTCAGGTGGAGTAGGCTTGCTCATTAACAGAGAAGCCGAAAACGCACTCTCAGAAGTGAAACCCTGGAACAAAAGGATTGTTGTTGCGAACTTCATCTGTAAAGGATATCCAACACTAACTGTTGTAACCCACTACTCACCCGTTGAAGGTAGTGATGATGCTGAGAGTCACTACGAAAACTTAGGTTCAGTAATACAAGAGGTTCCAAAGCACAATGTACTACTGATAATTGGTGACTTAAACGCACATCTTGGAAATGACATGGTACCTTTTACGTATCACAAGAGCACCAACACAAATGGGAAAATTGTCCGAGATCCAGTAGATGAAACCGGACTTATAGTGACCAACACCAAATTCCAAAAGAAACCAGGGAAGCTATGGACTTATATCTCTGATATGAGTGGAACTAAGACACAAGTTGACTTCATCATGGTGAACAAAAAGTGGATAAACTCTGTGAATAACTGCGAGGCCTACAGTACATTTAGTAGCATAGGCTCAGACCATAGAGTAATCACTGCTAAGATAAAGCTGAGTCTGCGATCAAGCAAAGCTCCTCCAAGGGTGACATATGACTGGAACGTCTTAAGAGAAGAGCACGTTCAGCAGTTGTACACGGTGGAGGTAAAAAACAGGTTCGCTGCGCTGCATACAGACAGCGACACTGTAACAGAGACATACGAGCACTTTATACAAGCCAACGACGAGGCTACAAGGTCACTTCTCCCGCGAAAAAAGAGGATAAAGAAGAAAAGTTCTTCAGATGATGCTAGAGTGACTGCCGCTAGGAAAAATGTCAGAACTATGTTCGATGAGTACCAAAAACTCCCAAACAACAAAAACTGTGAAAACCTGCAAAATGCTAAACGTAACCTCGAAGAAGCATACAAAGAAGTCACTGAGGAAGAACTAAACTTAATGATAGAACAAATTGTTGAAGCAGAGGCAACGAATAGTCACAGTGACAGCTGGAAGCTGGTAAACAGTATCACAGGAAGGAAAAGTGTGAAAAGGAGTGTACTTAAGGGAACTAGTAAAGAGGACAGATTACAGAAATGGCAACAACATTTTAGCAGACTACTGGGCTTTGAACCAGTAGTAGATGGATCACCTGATGACGAAATCCCGCAAATCTATCAGAATCTTAAAATTCGATCTGATCCATTCACTATGGAGGAATATGTTGCTGCAAAGAGTAAGCTGAAACTCGGAAAATCAGCAGGTCCTGACGGAATCCCTCCAGAAGTCCTTAAACTGTGCGATTACACCCACCAAGCTACACCACCACATGTGGACAAAAAACATTTGCATACACTGGCACTAGCCAGTACAACAAACTAGCAGATAACATAAGAAACATCACAACACTAAAAGGCTTTAAAACAGCTCTGAAGAACACATGTATATCTGACCTCAAGTAATATTGGAACTTAGTATGGAAAAGCACCTTTGTCTCTGACGTGCCTTACTGTTTTAATTTTTTTGTTTGTTCAATCTTTACATATGATTTACTATCCATACTTTGTAAATTTCAGTTTCATTAATTTTCGATTTACACATGATTTGATATATGATTTGACCTCTGACCTCCACTCCATCTCTTGACATATTGATTTTGACCTTGGAACGTTTTCGACATGAGTATGGACACTGATTATGTTTTGACGCACCGGTTTTATGTTTTCTGTACTGTATGTTGTCCCTGGATGTTCAAAGTTTGACTGATTGTAACCACGTTTTTTGTCCTGTATTTATTATTTTACATGTATGTTTGATGGGCCCCCTTGGAAATCAACTATACACTGTTGTAGGGGCTACCCATCTGTTTCAAGATGAAATAGATAAATAAATAAATAAATAAATAAATCTTGACAATATCATACTGTCTTTCTCCAACAAACTGTTCGAGGGCAAAATACCTCAGCAATGGGCAACCGGTAACCTCGTACCTGTCCCTAAGTCTGGTGACTTAAGCGAATACACCAACTATAGGGGCATTATGCTTACCTCGGTAGCAGCAAAAATCACAAACAAAATGATTCTGAACAGAATTCAGCCGGAGATTGACAAACTCTTAAGACCTAACCTCTGTATCTATATCTGTATCTGTATCTATATAGCCGGTATAACCGCCATTCGGCGTAACACACCAGCAACCAAAACGGTTTCCGCCCTGGCAGATCTACATCCTCCCAAATCCTTGCACTACGAAGACTGATCGAAGGAATGCTTAGCAGAAATCTACAGGCAATCATTATCTTTATCGATTTCAGCAAAGCCTTTGATAGTATCCATAGGGGAAAAATGATGAAAATCTTAAAGGCTTATTGAATCCCGGAGGAACTTGTTAATGTAATCAGCAAACTGTACGAGAACACCCGTGCCAAAGTTCTGTCACCGGACGGAGAAACTGAGCTCTTCAATATCACAGCAGGTGTATTGCAAGGGGACACTCTCGCGCCGTACCTTTTTGTCATAGTACTTGATTACGTCATGAGACAAACACTTGGTGAGCAAGAAGTAGAGCTAGGATTCGAACTTGAACGCAGGAAAAGCAGTCGCTACCCCCCAGTTGTCGTCAGCGACTTACACTTTGTTGATGATATTGCCCTTTTGGCGGAAAAGATCAAACAAGCACAGGACATGCTCCTCCGTTTGGAAAACCAATCAGCAAAAGTTGGTCTACACCTTAATGCCAAGAAAACAAAACTAATGGCATACAATCAAGTACTTCCCATTGAAATCAGAACAAAGAGTGGAGACCTAGTGGAAGTGGTCACTAACTTTAAGTACCTAGGCTCCAACATGGAGAGCACAGAAAGGGACTTTGAAGTAAGGAAGGCCCTAGCCTGGAACAGCTGTCATAAGCTGAGGACAATCTGGACATCTGGGCTGTCGCGAAAAATCAAACTGAAACTCTTCTTTGCAACTGTAGAGTCCATCTTATTATATGGTAGTGAAATTTGGACACTTACCAAATCTACAACGAAAAGACTAAATGGATGCTACACAAAAATGCTCCGAATGTGCTTAAATATCTCCTGGGAGCAGAAACTTACTAATGTGCAATTATACTAAGATCTGCCATTAGTCACTGAGAAAATAAGGATAAGAAGGATGAAATTGGCAGCTCATTGCGTCAGGCACCCAGACATCGTTGCCTCAAAGTTTGTACTCTGGGAACCAACACAGGGGAAAAGAAGCCGAGGGAGACCTAAGCTGACGTTCTTAGACAACCTGAAACATGACACCAACCTTACCGATGTGAAGAAAATCAAGTCCCTGATGGAGGATAGGGAGAGTTGGAGAGCTATCTCAAGCCTGGTTCGAGCGGGAGCTCGGCCAAAGTAAAGTAAGTTATTTTTGTTTATTTTTTATTTTTATTTTTTTATTTATTTGTTAATTTTTATTTATTTGTTTATATGTATTTATTTGTTAATTTTTATTTATTTGTTTATTTTTATTTATTTATTTATTTATTTATTAATTTATCTATTTTTTTTTTATTATACCAGGTATCAATACAATCCATGCAGGCGTTCTCAAGTTATGGTGGTCTTCTACAAACACACACACATACAAACGCTACCCAAAATATAACGTTCTTGGCGAAGGTAACTATCACATCGCTATCTCACAAACCCCCACATGATATACATCATTTAAGCACAAACAATGCTTGTTTCACACATCGGTTTGCATTTTTGAAACAAAGATATCAAGGGTGAAGAAGGCCACCAAACTTTCCAAGTTGCACACGTATATCGGTATGCGACTGGAAAGCTTACCCGTGGAGGTAATGGTTCAGTCCCGCATGATGCAACTACGCACGCGCGGAATCTACATTCCTGACATTCCTGTGGAAGTTTTGGAATTTTTTGCAAACGGTCCCACACTATACTATTAGGCTCGCCAATCAGGCGTCGCCAAAAAGGTTTGGACCTGTACGCCGTACCGGTACCCAGCCCTATTAGATACGATTATATAGGATCTGAGATGATCCAGTTAGATATTGTCTACCCATTTGTTTGTGTTGTGGTGTTAGAAAACACAGTTTTTAACCCGTGCAAAAGGATCAAGCTCGATCAAAGTGTACTGACCATATAATAACGCCCTTCATCGTCGGTGCAGCCGCACTGCTCTTCTGGAACGCATTCTTGTCCACTACGGATGAAACCAGGGTTACATTTACAGCCTTCTCCACAGCCAAGTAGGCATTGCTCTTCAGCATTGGGGTTCGGGCAGGTTGCAGGACAGTAGCTGGTGCATGTACTGTACTGACTGTTCGGTGGACACACTACGGCTTTGAAAAACAAAACAAGCAACAGTTTTGATTAGAAAATGATTTAGGATTATTTTAAGTTAAGAAAAGTAAAAGATTAGCGCTAAATCTTCACCACTCAGTTATGCAACGTCCACTGGTATGTGTATCATCATAATCTCTTCGTAGCTTAATCAATTTTAAACGTTAAAATAACACTACCAACAATACATTGAAACATACACGATGGTCAAATTTGGCCCCAAAGTTTCCATTCGAACGTAGGCTATCGGGTTACCGGGGTTCCCACGCGAGCTCCGGGGAACCTGACAGTAACTGGAACATCTTCCAACAGATCATAATAGTTAGAAAAGCAATCCCTCGCATTTGCCTCATCGATATGAAATGAACACTCGCAGTGTGTACACGGCAAATCTTACCCTTAACGTGTGCTGCGCAGTTTTATCTCAATGTTTTCTGAAATGTGCCTAGTTGGTTGATTTCAGATGGGTGTTTGGTGGACCAGAAAAAACAAATACCATATTTAGATTGGTCTTAAAATTGACTTAAAATCCAAATCTTTTACATCAAATAGGTACTGATACTAAGATCAAACTTTCTGTCTTACGGATTTTTCAACCCCTACTTAAAACTATTTTTATAGCCAGGGTAAGGTCGAAAAATCGTCATTTTTTCTAAATTTTTTACACTCAAAGACTTGTTATTCAAAATTGCTTCCGTGTTCCAAAAATCACTTATACACAAGCCTGGAGATGTCTGGACATATGTCGAGTCGCATAGGGACCTGGGGTAATTGATACTGCCGTAAACAAGTGTTTTGATATTCAAGGTCACCAATAATGACGCCAACAGCTTTGTTATATGTCACATGTTCCAAACTAAGCGGTAGCAAAACTATGCTTGCAGATAACGGTTTATATTTGTAAAAAATATTTGTTTTTCTTCTGACGCACGGCCCTCGGGAAAATGAGGGCGTTATCTGCGTGTTTACTGTAACAACCTGCGGGTGACCGCGGATGACCCTAATAGATCACGTCAGATCGAATATGATTCGTGTTCTAAATCCCAATATAGAAGTCTGGAAATTTTGGGGCCAAATTTTATTATCGTGATACAACAAAACGTAATTGAATTTCGTCACAAGGTACATTGCAAGAGCACGGCGAAATAAAGTTTCACTTACGTTAGAAAAAGAAAACAAAGATAGCGCGCGCAAAACGAGAATTGTCTATCAAAACATTAGGATTGAAGGAAGAAATCAAAATTAAGCAGGTCATAAAATACTACCTTTTGAATGAATTTGGTTGGGGCAAAAATTAAAGACACGGAAAAGAATAGCGATCATCACACTTTTAAGTTTGAGATAAAGGCTGTCAAAAGGTTGTGAAAAATTGAGTGTGAAAAAAAAGCTTTATTTGTAATCATAACCATACCATACATGGAACAAATCCCAAACATGTCTGATGGTACCAATGTCACAGACAACTTACGACATCGAGCTTCTGTCCGCCAAGAAAACGGCACCACATGTACACCGGCTGTCCTGCAGGCTTCGACGTACGCCTCCAGATTCTGACAAAGCCCTATGGTGTTTCCGTTCCAACACATGTCAAACACGCAGCTGGTGAAGAAAGGTTCAGGATCCACGATGTCAATACAGACACCAAACGGGCCAACAGGATTTTTAAGGAGCCCGCAATTATCAGCCGACTCGGCAGCTGCTTGGACGGCGTCGTTACAACGGGGAGGCGGCGGTAGTTGCTGACCTCCTGGACAACTGATGGAGACAAATGTATAATGAATACAAAATTGCATTCTAAAAACCATGTTTCTACGATATACCACCAGACCTAGAGTTTACCTTGCAAAAAGATTGGCAGATTTTTTGATGCCGTCAGAATTGTTCGTTTAATCAGTCAGTCAAGTCATTTAACCCTATTGATTACTATCAAGAGAACATACGTCGCAGGGTCGGTGAGCCAACTGTCTCCGAAGGTGTTCCAGTCTCCAACAATGGTCCCGTCTGGTGTCATGTAGTCGTCGCTCGTGTCGCCGTTATAGTTTCCGCACAGACCACGCATCCGTCCCCAGTAGTCGGCCGGAACCACCACCTTTAATGAGTTGGAAGAAGTTAATTTTACATTTCTTTTCATTTAAGTTTTTTTTTTACCTTTTTTCTGGTAAAATAGGCTAGTAGCAATGGCATCTACAATGACAACGTCTGGATGTTTATTAAATGTTACATATACGGTTGCACTGCATTTTTTGTTACCTTCGATGTTGATGGTAATACATCCTTCTGTATATCAAGTTATAACATTATTCAGTTTAGGTTACCTTAACTTCGTGAGAACCATCGTAGACGACTTCTACGCTGAAGTTTGACAAGAGAACCCGGACAAACCGCCCGCTCAGACTGACTTCGACCGTACCACCTGCCAGGCTGAGGGGAAGAGTGTGTGGCACTCCACCGACCTTGTTTAGGAAAGAATAATGCATGTCACTAAAGATGAAAAACAACGTTTAAAGATTTAGCATCATCATCTGTATTATCATATCACGGATTCAACACAGGTATAAAATTGATTAGGTGACAATTAAAATTTTGTCGGATCTCTGCAAAAACTCCCAGTGACACCAACAAGACGCTCGCCCGAAGCACACCCAACTTGTCAAAAGTCAGACGGAATAGCGTCCTGTTTTTGTAAGAAACCCGAGCAAGTATGGTGCTCGGACAAGCTCTAGTTGAGGTACAGACAACCCATTAAAGAGCTCCCCGAGCTCAACACTTGCCGCCGAGGCCTCGCCGAAATTACGCGCAGCTGCAAGTGGCTTGCAAACGCCGGCCGAGCTGCTAAAAATTGCTCTAGGCCCGCATGATAGCGAAGAAAAAATGCCCGTCTCATTATGGCCGAAAATGCCAACTTAGAGTTAACCGACAAGTCGGCGGAGCTAAATTCTTCGTTTGTAAAGGGGTCTTAGTGACATCTAGTGTACTTATAGTATTTGGCATTGTCGTCATTTCTTACAAATAATATCATATCAATACATCATTTCATACCATCAGAAAATATATTGTCGGAATATAATGTGTCAGATATTCTCAGAATGCATCTTACAACAATGTCTGTCAGTATTCATGACATTGATTTAATTAGCTGCAATTCAGGCCAGCTTGTAGTAACGACAATGCCAGGTGCAAGTTTTCACAAAGATGTATTTTTTGTGAAGTAAGGGTTGATGCTGGCATGATAATTAGCTTATGATCGCAAATAATTGTCTTTCCTTTCGAAGCACAGGAAATTTCTTACTCACAGTGACAAGCCGTCCTTGCTGAATTCCTACAACGAAGCCGTGTGCCTCCACGTATACTTCACGCACGACAGAGATACTCGCTCCCGGCCAGATCGGTACGTTCTGTGCCGTCACGGTAAAGTCGCTGCTGTTACCGCAGTCCTCAGCTAGGATGTACCTGCACGGTCCTTGGAAGTGGTGAGCTCCTCCGTCAAACGGGTAGTAGTGAGGATCACCCCATGCTCTGCAGACTGCCCTGCCTATTAAGGAATAGTTTCTAATTTAAGAAACATCAAAACATAGTCACATGTATAATGTATAGCAATGCACCAGGCGGGGTAGTTTTGAATTGAAATGAAATAAGTTTAAGATTTTAAAAAGCATCCGATCCTATGCGTCAAAATATGCATCGACGATGTGTGAGGGTTGTTAAGTTGAAATCAATTCCTCGGTAAAATTATTGATCTGTGACAATAAATGATTTGAGGGTATCTATATTTCTGTCGGAATATTGTGTTTCTAATCTATCAAGACTGGAAATATATTTACCCTCCTTAAACAACATAATTAGAAAACGTTCTCCTTTGACAAGAATATTCTACATAGCAATGAGTTTTTTCTTTCGAAATAGGGCGAAAATTAAGTATGGTAATGGAATAGATCAATGAAAATCAGAAAGGAATGAATTCTGGCCATGTAGGTATAATTACTAGCACTTTTAAATGTATTTTGTAATGATACAGGAACATATAAATTAACTTGATGTATTATAAACAAGGTCTTAAAATATTTCCAGAAAATAGAAGAACTCTACAATTGGAAAACTTGCCCGTTTCACAATGAACTCCATTATAGCCAGTCGGACAAGTACAGGTGTAACCGTTGACTTGGTCCAGGCAATTTCCACCATTTTGACATGGAGCAGAGGCACATTCGTCTACGTCTGTGACGAGATACAGAACAGTCTGTCAACAACTCTTGCAATTATTTTCAACATTCTAAAAGCATTTTTTCTTAATGGTTACCGGGTAACAAGACCTGAAGGCCACTCAAGGTTACGGGTTACATGATTTGTAACTTTAACAGCATCTTTTCGCCCTAGGTCAGAAACATCATGATTGAGACCAGCCCATCTGCTCACTAGGAGTGAGGACTAACTGACCCAATAGGCGAAGCAGGGGTTACGAGGGCTGCTCGGAAGATTCCCTACCACAATTTGGCCGGAATGGTTTGATCCGCTCATGTTTGCACATGTGGCGGGTTCTTTAAAGGACAGCATCAGAAAATTTTCAATTCTTTATTTAACAGTAGTTTACTCATTAAAAAGTTGATGTACGTCATTTTTTTACATTGATCCGCCTAATATGACCCTGTAGACACGTTTGAACTTCGCGCTCTCCTCCTCTCCCCGCCGCGCTGGCCGATGACGTAATGGCCTCGTTCTGATCGTCTGAGATTGTATGACGTCACGGATCAGAAACTTCTAGCCAGCCATTTTGCTCGATGAACCTCGGTCCTCTCAGCGGTAAATAATCACCCCGCCATTCTGGAGATCAGTTTGTTGTTGTTGACAATACTTTCGTGGACCTGTAAGTATGGATGTCTCACAGACTGTACTGCTGATTTGAGTGACATGGTGATTAAAATGCCATAAGGTCCTCTCATCTTAGATGGGTTGGTTGTTAGAAGTTTTATGGGCGATATAGATGTTCTGATTTCGTTACGATAAGGGACAGTTGTTAGTTGTCTCTTTCGTAGCCAATGGTACTTGTTTCTTAGCAGACGGGGTTGGCGCCAAGTATTCATCTTACAGTTGATGTAGGGCTATCAGAGGAAAGTGTGCATCTCATTTTTGTACCGTGTGAACAGCTGATGTTATGACATATTGGTGGGAAATCAAATCACCATCTGACTAAAGTTGGCCACATCACTTCTTCTTTCTGAGTTTCCCAACTTCCTCCCACCACACCGCTCTGAAGCACATTGTCGAACCTCAATAATGCTGATAACCTTAGACAGTTTAAATGCCAAACATCAAGCTTAAGGAACACACATTACACAATTAAGTGTCACATTTTAATAATAACTAATCAGATGGACATCCTCTGTGTCATTAAATAAATACACCACTACTTTCCCATAACATTTATAACCATTACTCTCAAATACAACCGACTATAAACATACATACCATCCACAAAAAAACAATAAATATTTCATGGAGGTATGAGGTCCCCGAACTCTAGTTATTAAATACTATTAAAAGCCAATTGCTCTACGAAAAATCTTATATAAGGGATTTCGTTTATTCAGCTTTCTTTGCTTCCTAGGTTTTCAGTACAAAATGATCGTTTAATTGATCAAGAGATTCTGAAACTTCTTGCCTTTTCCCAATAATCTACGTCAAGAAATAAAAGCAATACACCTGAAGTATACATGAAATATTGTCAACGTAAAATGAGGTAATGAGAAAACTTACCCGTTTCACAATCGTCTCCCCCATAGCCAGAAACACAAGTACAGGTGTAGCCGTTGACTTCGTCTGCGCAAGCTCCACCATTTTGACACGGAGCAGAGGCACATTCGTCTACATCTGCAACGATAGAAAAGAGGCTCGTTGAAAAAAAACACAAACTTGCCACCATTCTCAACATAATCAAAGTCTATTGCTCTGCAAAAAATGAGTACGTGATTTCAATAATGCAGCTCACATCTGAATTTTCCAGCACAAAATGATTCTTTACCTTTCTAATGGGTTCATCTGGAACTTCTTCCGTTAATAGGAATCACCATTAAGAATTAAAAGTAACAGAACTTTGTTTTATCAACACAAATGAAAATATTTACGTTGTATTAACATTGTCATTATATATATATACTTAAACATTCTCAGATAAAAACATTCAATATAGAATATCTAAAGCCTTTCAAAGTCAAAGTGAAACGTAAACAGAACACGTTACACAATAAGATAGACATAATGACAAACTTGCCCATTTCACAGTTATCTCCTTCAAAGCCAGGAGCACACGTGCAGGTGTACCCGTTAACAATATTTTCGCAAGTTCCGCCATTTTGACATGGTGCAGAAAAACATTCGTCCACATCAGCAACAACATAAAAATATTTTTATCAAAACGTAGCCAGGATATCATTATTTTCAGCATTAATTTTACCGAACAATGAAGTAGCTTAAGCAGCTGTTTATATTCCAAACAAATTATATGCTGTTTAATTATTGTTTACTTGTTAAAAAGAAACGATTGTATACTTGCGGGAAGCTTTTTTTCATAATGTTGTCGAAAATCAGTAGTACATGGTGTCAAGATGCTATTGCACTGTGGGAAAGAAAGTATTATTTCAGCCAATTTATGATCGCCTTATTTTTCTAGGAAAAATCTTGCCTGTTTGACAATGATCTCCTTCATAACCAGGAGCACAAGTACAGGTGTAGCCGTTGACTTCGTCCTTACAAGTTCCACCATTTTGACACGGAGCAGAGGCACATTCGTTTACGTCTGCACCGATAGAATAAGGCTCGTTATGTATTATTGCAACAAATTTGGAAGTCAAAAGTAAGCAAATATAAAAAAATTGATTATTGAAAAGGAATTTGATCTGCTCCTGTAGGTTTTGACTTACATAAACGAAAATTTGTTCATGTAGTATTAAATGAAAATTCGTTTTAAACGTCATAATGCCGTCTAGACTTTTAAGTGTACGAGAATACATTGATCATTGGAAAACTTGCCCGTTTCACAATCATCTCCTTCATAACCTGGGATACAAGTACAGGTGTAGCCGTTCACTCTGTCTTCGCAAGTTCCGCCATTTTGACACGGAGCAGAGGCACATTCGTCTACATCTGCAATGATACATTAGAGGCTCGTTGAAAACTCTCGCCATGACAATTTAACATGTGGAAAGTCTGTTGTTATACCAGAAATCCAATGTACCTGAGTTCATTCTTTTGAAATGTCCGGCACAAACATTTACTTGTCTAAAATATTTTTTTTTCAAAATGGCTTGTGTTTTCATAGGAATCGTCGTCAACAATGAAAAGTGTTATCACCGCAAAAAGATGTCGTGCCAATGTTTTTAATTACTTTGAATTTGAAAGACATTTCTTTACTTCTAACTAAAACAATTAAAACAGAATATTTAAGAATAACCCTATTCTCAAAATAATGCCATTAATAGATTTCGATGTACAATTAGTAAGTTATAATTGCAAAACTTGCCCGTTTCACAGTCATCTCCATCATATCCAGGAGCACACGTACAGGTGTAGCCGTTGACTTCGTCCTCACAAGTTCCGCCATTTTGACACGGAGAAGAGGCACATTCGTCCACGTCTGCACCGATAGAAATGAGGCTCGTTATGTATTTTTGTAACGCCTTTGATTGCAAATAAATTTTTTCCGCTCTTATTATTGATTGATGGATTGATGGATTTTATTTTGCACTTTAAAAACAATCATAAATACAGCAAATTAAAGAAAAGAACAGAACGTGCAAGGGGAGAGAAAAAGCCGTGTGGCTTATACAACCTCTACCCCCTTCAAAATTTACAAATCATAATGCTATTAAATGAATATGAAGACCATACATCAAACCATACTAAATCAAGTGAAAGCCAGTGATCATCATGACGCAGCAAATGATCTAATTAAAAAAACTGAAACAGACAAAACTAAACATGATCTACAGATCATAAAGAAATAAGTCAAAATCATAGAATTAACCTGCTAGCAAATACCGAATGAAAGCAAATACAGAAAATCAAAGCAAGGGATGCAACAAACATAAATTACATAAACGAAATTCTGTTCATTTAGTAATACACAGGAGTTTGTTTTAAACTTGATAATGCTGTTTAGACTTTTAAGTGTACGAGAATACATTAATCAAAGGTAAACTTACCCGTTTCACAATCATCTCCTTCATAACCAGGTGCACAATTACAGGTGTAGCCGTTTACTCTGTCTTCACAAGTTCCGCCATTTTGACACAGAACAGAGGCACATTCGTCTACATCTGCAACGATAGAAAATAGGCTCGTTAAAACAATCTCGTAATGATCATTCAACACATTGTAAGTCAACTGCTCTGCTGTCTCGTGTACGTGTTTTCATTGACTTAGCTCCATTCACATTTTCCAGCACAACATGATTATTTACTTCTCCAAGAGGTTATTCAGAAGCTTCCTCCTTTTTCAAAGGACTTACCATCAAAAATCAAAAGTATCAGAACCTTTGAAGTGTTATCAACACAAATGAAGATATGAACGATTTATCAACATTTTCAATTATATACACTCCAGATAAAATTAATCAATATAGTACATTTAAAGATTTCTTTCAATCAAAGTAACGACGTAAACAGAACAAGGTACGCCATAAGATAGACATAATGGCAAACTTGCCTGTTTCACAATCATCTCCTTCATAGCCAGGAGCACAAGTACAGGTGTAACCGTTTACCATGTCTTCACAAGTTCCGCCATTTTGACACGGAGCAGAGGCACATTCGTCTACATCTGCAACAGCATACAAAGTCTTACCCTTAGAGATTATATCGACATTTTCAAGATCAATTATTTCGTAATCAGTTAGCTATAAGAGCTTTCATTCCTGACAAACATCCGGAAATGTTTCTTACTGTTGTCGTCAAATATACATTTTAAATAAAATCCATCTGTTATTGATTGGAGAATATTTTCTTTCTGCCAAATTATTAGAAACATAGTTATGTGTTAACAAGGGAATGTACAATCTGACCCTTAAGCTTAATATTGAGTGCATTTTTTTTAATTTGCTACGCTGTTTTAAACATCATAATGCCGTCTAGAATATAAGGTGTATAAGAGTACATTTATAATTGGAAAACTTGCCCGTTTCACAATCATCTCCATCATAGCCAGGAGCACAAGTACAGGTGTAGCCGTTGACATTGTCCTCACAAGTTCCACCATTTTGACACGGATTGGAGGCACATTCGTCTACGTCTGCAACGATTGAAAAGAGACTCGTTGCAAATTCTCAGCAAGAACATTCAACATGTTGAAAGTCAATTGCTCGAATTTGCTCCACATAAAAACTATTGTACGTGATTTTATTCTTCTGAAATTCCTTGCACAATATATATATATATATATATATATATATATATATATATATATATATATATATATATATATATATATATACATATATATATATTGTAACAAGATTTTCTGAAACTAAGTTTACAACAGGAAACTTGCCTGTGTGACAATGATCCCCATCATAGCCAGGAGCACAAGTACAGGTGTAGCCGTTGACTTCGTCATCGCAAATTCCACCATTTTGACACGGAGTAGAGGCACATTCGTCTACATCTGCAACGAGATGCTAGAAGTTGTTTTGCATGCTTCTTGGAGTATCAAGGGTATTTTATTCGCTTCGCCGTTGAAATTGAATAGTAACAAAATGAAATTAATTATTGCAATGGAGCTATATATATATAATAGAGAAACTTGCCCGTTTCACAATTAACTCCATCATATCCAGGAGCACACGTACAGGTGTAGCCGTTTACTAGGTCCGCACAAGTTCCGCCATTTTCACACGGAGAGGAGGCGCATTCGTTTATTTCTGAAAAAGTATGCGAAAAGGGTATTAACCCTATCCAGTCTGTGGAGATTCGGGCTACTAAAAGTGCCAGCGCCACATCTGACGCTGCATAACTCCCAAACGGTTTGTGCTAGGGTCACAAAACTTGGTGACATTTTCGAGAATATTGTTTGCAACAATTAACAAAAAATCGAATAATATTTCATTTTTTCGTGTTGCCATGGCAGCGGGTTTGTGAAAGGCATAGTCAACATAAGTCACTAATTTTCGTTTTAACATTGGGACCTTAAATTTTCTTGTTTTCATATATCTTTAATATCTAACATGTCTCATTATGATATTTATAATTGGATATTCATATTGATGCTGATGAGATGACGTAAATAGTGAAATCAAAGATGGCCGACCATATCAGGACGAGAAGTATAATCATGTTAATCATTTTTTTTCGGATTTCATCACAAGTTTGTATTTTCTTCATTTGTATTATCTACAAACGTGCCAGTCTGTTTGAAAATATGACGTTAGCCATACTGGTACCTTCACACACTAGGTCATTCCCCGTCCACCTTCCATTGTTGCAGAGTGCTCTCCCACCACCTGACACTCTGACGTATCCTGTCGGGCAGGTGAAGGTGCAAGCGTAACCGGCTGGGTAGCTGAGCAGGTCCGGATCACAATCACTGGGGTAACCTTCGGGGTGGCTGGGTGCATTATTGCATGGCCTGCCTGTGTATATAAAAATAGTTGCTAGAAGCTTCCCTCTAACAGTTTAATTTAACCCTATCTAGACCGGGCTTTTTTTGGATTCCTGGGACGGGGGGGGGGGCTCTTTTGACCCCCCTTACTAATTTCAAAACGGCTTGGGTTACGATCACCAAATTTGGAGGGGATGATGTAATAGTGAAGTTTTATACTTTCTGTAATTTTTGTATCGTTTTGACGTAATATGACGAAATTATGACGTCATAATGTCATATTTTGGGCTAAAATCAGCTACAACCAATGGTGTCAAAGATTGCCTTTCAATCTGTAATGAACACATTTTACTTAAACGTATGAAACAGAGGCTGCTCAATTGCTTTCTTAGGGCAATCAGATGGCCTATTGACGTCATGAAAATGGATTTCAGACAGCAGGATATTAGTTTTTGGCATATACTGTATTGGTAGAAAACAACTCATCGATCACAAAATAGTAATGATAGATTTTTGTGACTATTCTGAATATTAAGCAGGCTAAAAGTCTGCAAAGGCCGACTTTTGCTTAACTTTTGTGTAGAAATTTGTCTTTAGTTGCCAAAAACATTTTTCTGGCTACCAATGAGGTATATACCTTTTATTTATTATCCAATCATTCCCTACATTGTTGTCTCTGAATCGACAACAGTTTGTATCAAATATGCAAATAAAAAGTTTTACAGTAGGGATACACGTGATAGTCTTATCCACCTAAAACACGTATACCTCCACGCCACAATGAACGGATAATTGTAGTGTACAACTATTTATCTAAGCAACCAAAAATTCAGACTTTTGGTATGCTACACATGGATGAGTGGAGAAAAAGTTTATAATGTTGCCACATATATTATCAGTTGAACCCAGATAGTTTGCACAAGTAGGTGAAATATTCTCCTACACAATAAAAAATAACAATCTCTACTTACTGCTTACTCCGTCGACACTACCCACATAGAGCACAATGATGAGACAAAGGGGAATCCAAACGGTGACCCTAAAACAAGAAAAGGGTTCAGATACCTAAAACCTTATTTTACATTCTAAGCATTTGTAGACTATACATAAACATAATATGTACATGATGTATCGTACCTTCAACTAAATAACATATGCCAAGAATGAAATTTAAACAAGGAATCAGTTATAATTGCTATTTTGCTTTTTCTCGTGCAAATAATGTGTCAGTTAGTATAATCTGATATCCTTCCTCCCAGTTATATAACGGTGTTTTATCAAAGGAAATTCTAGCCTGTGTCAAAGTGTAATTCAAACATTACTTATGGATATGACTTCCATATCTACATCATCTATTTCGGATTGGTTAAGGGGGATGGCTGCTTCTCTGCACAGGACCAATTTCTCTCCACAGTTTGCAGAAGTGTTCTCAAGATTGAGCGCGATTTGTACAACACCACTAGGAAGAGCGGTGGCCAGGAATGTTTTCCAGAGTATGGGCTATTTCATGTTTCCTGGCGCAGCCGTAATTGTTACTTTCTGAACGATTTTCATGTCGACTACGAGCAATTCGGGTTGACGGCGGCCATTGGGGACAAGCAGAAGGGCGGGGGAAAAGCGGAATTACACGGGGGTAAAGAGGAAAGACGGGGCACAAAAGAAGTACAGCGGGGATTAAGGGGAAGTCACTTCCTTAGTCCAAGGGAAAAGGTGAACGGGTAGGGGGAAAAGCTGAAGGAGTTAGGTGGGGGTGCAACCTTTTGCCCGGCCTGGCCACAAAATAAACCGGGAGCCACAGGGTGCAGACGGGGCCACGCCTGAAATTGAGCCCATTATTCCAAATGACCCAACGATTGTAGTCTCATTGTTATGAACCACTGAGAACCATGTGATCACTCCTACCCAAACCCCCTAATTTAGAAATAGACTAGTCCTGTGACCTCATCCTGTGACCTCATTATGGTGCTAGAATCCTGGAGAAAGGACACAATAAACCATGTGCTCCTCAAAATGTCTTGTGTGCGGCTAGTTATTTACAATTTATCAATAGCCTTACCACCGGCTCATAACACTCATCTCATGTGATGAAGTCTATAATAGTGTAGTTTAGTTTAAAATTTGTTGTCAAGTGAGAGAATGTGCCATTCATTTGATTTCATACGATTGTCGTGCAATTTTCGTACTATACAAATGTACAATCACTCCTTGTAGCAAATCAGTACGGGCTCCGTACTGGGCCCCTTACTTTTTCTTATATATATTAACGACATGTTGGACGATTTATTAACTCAACCCTTTTTGTTTGCAGACGATAGCTCCTTGATCGATATTGTTGAGAATCCCATACTAACATCTATAAGACTTAACTCCGATCTTCAGCGAATTCTTTCCTGGTCCAATAAATGGCTTATGGAACTTAACCCATCCAAAACAGAAGAAATTTGTTTTTCAAAGAAAAAGGTTCCACCAATTCACCCTCCTCTTTTTCTTGGTAATTCAGTTATTCAAACGGTGAAACATCATAAGTATATCGGTGTTATTTTAACGTCCAACATGTCATGGAGTACTCACATCATTCAAATGGTTGCGAAGGTGTTTAAAAAGGTATCCATTATTAAAAACCTAAAATTTAAGCTGCCTCGCAATATTTTGGAAAATATTTACAAGACTTTTATAAGACCGTCTCTAGAATATGCCGATGTTGTTTGGCACAGCTGCTCTGATTCTGACTCTAGACTTATCGAGCGGCTGCAATATGAATGCTCCCTTACGGTATCTGGCGCCGTGAGGGGGTCATCATATTCTTCCGTCCTTCAGGAGCTCGGCTGGGAAAAACTATCCGAGCGACGTTATGTCCATTCTCTTCTTCTATTTTATAAGATTGTTAATGGCCAAGCTCGTCAGTATTTAACTGACTTGTTACCACCGGCAGTTTCTGAGGCAACTTCATACAACCTTCGTAACAAATCAAACATTCAAATGCCAGTTTGTACTACAAATCGTTTTTTAAGATCTTTTGTACCATACTCAATTCAGAAATGGAACTGTCTTGATCTAAGTATCCGCTCGTTGAGCCCCCATTTATTCAAAACGTACTTAATCAAGTCTGTACGTCCTGTTGTTCCAACTTATTTTAGTTCCGGTCCAAGATACCCCTGTGTCCTTCTTACGCGCCTTCGTGTTAGTACCCATAGCCTAAATTATAGTTTATCTGTTCGTAACTTAGTTGATAACCCTTCCTGTGCCTGCGGATGCCGATGTGAAAGTATTTCTCACTTCCTTTTACACTGTCCTAATTATATTAATCAACGTTTACTTTTATTTGACAGGATAAAAAATTTGAATATTTCAACTCTCAATACTGATGCCATGTCTGAAACAGCTGTTATAAATTTACTGATTAGGGGTTCACCCCTCCTCTCTTCCACTGACAATGCTAATGTACTTTATATTGCCCAGATGTATTTATTAGAAACCAAACGTTTTGTATAATTGTTTTCTTTTGTTATAACTCCAATACTGTATTCATTATTGGTATCATATTTGTATTGTTAATTTGTATTATTAATATGTTTACTAGTATTTCATCTCTGTTATAGTGACGATTCCCGTATTTTTGTGTTTTAGTTGTGTATTGTTCATTGTATTCTGTTAGTGGTGCCGTGAACATAAGCGTTTAGCTTGAGTGCGGCACCACTGTGTGTGTAATTTGTATGTTCTTTAATAAAAAAATAAAAAAAATAAAAAATCACGTTAAGCCCGAGGGCCCCTCACCGGTCGGACAAGATACGTAATTGGGTATTTAGGCAAGCAGTAGGCAAATGCACAAGTGACATAATGTTCAAGCGCTCCCTCTGACGATCTGTCATATATCTGCAGCCGCGCAGTGACTGGAGAGTTGACATTTGCAAACATGCGGTTTGTCACGTGGTATCAATTATCTTGTCATTATGGAGGCGTGGTCACAAGGCCGAGTCGTTTTGTTTACATTGTGGTTTAAGCCCAGGTTTAAGGTAAGCCATGGCCTCCCAACCACTCGCAACTTTCTCCCAACCGTGTTTGCCAGTCGGTTGGGGCAAGTCGAATGAGGTTGACAGTTGGTCGGTGCGATTTGCCACTAGTCGGCTGTGCCAGCAGAAAGTTTCAAAAGGCTTAAAACATTCAGGAGTGGACGGGAATGACTTGGGAAAAAATTTGGACTGGTTGGCTTGTGGTTGGGAGCAAGTCAGTAGTGCGATAAGGGTCAAAACCGTGATATACCTACTGCCTACTTACTCCCAAGTAGTCTTAGCCTATCCATGACTCACTCTGGATCATTATTAAGATATTTGCTGACTCATTCTCAACCAAGATTGCACACTACTATTAGGAAATGTGCCAACCAACTAAGACAGTGTCACAACCTGATTGGATTTTAAAGCACAGCATCAATGGAAGTCGCATTGAAGCCAACTGTGACCATTTTTTGATCTCCTGATTTTGTTCACAATATAGAAGTACGGACAAGTTTTCATTATTGTTATAGAATTATTTCACATTTATAAATCGCTGGTTGTGTCCAATACAATTATGAAAAACGTTGTCAACCAGTTGGGAATCACACAAGAGAGACTCTGAAGTCTATGACTAGAGGTCGTTTTCAATAGGTTAGATTGTATTTGGAGCTCTGTTAGGAGTAAGGCAATAAATGGTTGAGAACTGGTTGAGGTATGGTTGTCGGTAAATGACAGGCGTGACCTAAAACAGGTCAGACTGTTCCCAGCCAATCGCAAGTCTTGGTCGGCTAGTAGCCCGGGTAAGGTCAACGACCATCATGAAATCAAAATACAGTCAAACCTACCCAAGTGACCAACTGTTCTTAGCGACCACCTGTTCATTACGACCGATTTTTCTAGGTCCCGAAAATTTTCCCCATTGACGTAAGCATTAAGATACTTCTTCACAACGACCACCTGGCCAAAATTTGGACCAACTCTCTGCCCAAAACGACCGCGCCATTTTCTAATACATTAAAACATTGAAACATTAGAACTTAAAACCACCGCTAAAAGACCTTTTTCCCGATACTGCGAAATGAAATCCCCGCGAACTTAAATGCATTTACACTATTTAACTGCAGGACAATGGTTCGTACAGAAACAAAATAACACCCAAGTGATAGATGCGCTACAGTGGCCTTCAAGTGACAGTTAAAAATAGCACATTGCACGGGCCTTGTGCACCTGGCGCGCTGTTGTACCACATTCCTATTGCCCCATGTCATATGCCAACCGCCATAGGTGCCTGTCACCAATGCACGTAGTCCATCTGTTGCAAAAAGTTTAAACTTTGTTCCAACATAACAGAATGACTCACCATTAATTTTCGTTCGAGTACTACGACTTTCTATATCCTTTGTACTCAAAAGCAGGCATTTATGAAGATCAAATTGACAGACAGTGGTTTCAAATTTCAAACATTACAGTTTGAAACCACCAAACGTCGACTTTACAGCCTGATTTAAAATCAACGGATATGGTGACCCCGAAGATAAAGATGAACTAGCTCCTTGATACTGATACCTCGATACTAGACCTGATACTAGCACTGATACCTTGTCTCTTAATATTCGACAAAAAGCTTCCAGAGTGGACATAAACCACACAAGAACAGTGTATAATACGTTATCGTACTGGAAGCCAAATCACAACTATGCTACCATGCTGACTTAAAACCGTGCATATATGCGAAATTCTGAAAGCTGAAACACAAACGTTGAGGCACATGCGGACAAAAAAAGCCAAGCTGTAAGTTGCAGACACAACGGCACGGGACATGGGCGACAGGGCATCAGGCGGTTGGGGGGTAGAGGCCCCGGGCGAGGCGGGGACAGCGGTAACCGTCAGGCTTGGACTCTGGTGGCGGACGTGACGTCCGATGCCATGTTCCCCTCTATCTCAAAATTATCCCTGGCACTTTCAAGAATCCTCATTATGTCATAAATGCTTGAACACGAGTGATTGCTGATTATGACTGTCATATTTTGATATTCACTCTCATATTCATTCATTTAAGTCAACAGGTCGTAACATTTGCCTAAAATCTCGGTTTTTACCCGACCGAAGTTCAATGCAATGGCTACAAAACAAATACACCACAAATATCCTTTCACACAGGGCCCAATAAAACGCACGAAAAGAGTCTTTGTAGAGACATAAAAGAATTCGTTGCATATAGCCAAGTACGACATGTGCGAAACAAACAAAAAAAAAAACTCCTTGAAGAAGCTATTTGCCAACTTCGCTGGGATACTGGGTACGCTCGTCCTTCTTATAAGCTTGCCACCGACCAATATACTAGCTGCTTATGACGTGTGGGAATAAAATAAGTATCTAAATGTTTGAAGCGACATTTTCCCGGTCCCGCTCCGACGGTGTGTGTGCCAGTCGCCCGTTTTTGCTAACTTCTACCTTTTCTCGCCAGTGTGATAACCATTACCAAATGTCCCAAATATCCTATTGACAACCGAAAGCTTTGGAGCCGTGCAAGTTCTTAAACGTAATTATATAAATCTCATTTCGTACTCACCGCATGGTTGTTACTCGAACTAACAAACTTCCGACCTTCTCAGACGGAGTGATTGGCAAAAATAGAAACGACACACTCCCCTATCACGTAGCCAAGTTAATTGAGGTTACTCTCAAAACAGGCTTTGGTGATGTTTTCGTTTTGACGCTTTCTGTCCAATAACGATCAACTTTTTTATTAACTCAAGATCTAATGGCAACGTTAGCTAACCGTCCGTACGACAGCAATAAAAAATCAATGCGTATTCAGCAAAAGAAAAGTACAGAAAAAGACCCTTCAAAGCCTGAAATGTTGACTGTCGTAAGGAAAAGACCTTCGGCAAAACTAGTCATCATCACCCAAAGGCACTTAAGGAAGGTGTCATCACACCTGCCATTGTTTACAGATTTTGGGGCCGGTTTTCACAGTTAAATAAAATTACGATTCAGCAGTTTTTTAAAGCAGTGTGGTCTCCAAGGATTAAAAAAAGATTTTTTTGGTCGAAGGTAGGAGAAAAAGTAGAATATTAGAAGTAAATAATTGTTACAAAAACAGATTCCAAACCGAGCTTCTGGGTCGTTTTAACATCGCCTGTGTAGTTTTGGTATGTCAGATAACTACCTCTTTTCTGATAAACGTCGTCTTTGAAAAGAATAAGTACGCAAGTTCAAAAGTATTATGAAAAAAAGGATTTGGAAAAGCCCATGTGAAGCGTGCTGTGGTGACCTTGACGATATTTACTCAACATTACCTCAGGGGCTCTCACTCACTAGTCAGTGGCAGGGCCATGACAACTGCCACTGTTAACAGATTTTTATGCAAGTTTTCAAAACTTCTAAGTTATACGTTGGCAAATGGAAACTTCTTGACCAGCTAAACACCTTGACCAGCCTACGATACAATATTTTATCACCGTACGAGATAATCCGTACGTAGTTATGACATGTATGTAATCCAGTCATACCATATTGGCAAATTATCTCATGAAATCAAGCGCACGTAACTTTATGGTTGTCTTTGTCTGTTATCGACAACTTCTCTGGAATTTTCCCCATTTTCCAGATATTTACCTACCTGTAAAGTTTAAAGTAGTTTACTAATTGGTCTAAAGTTTATGTGGAATTTACAAAGCGGTGGCCAAGCCAAGAAAGATTGTCGGGTGAATTTTATAATCAACCGCGCGCGTTGTCCACCAGGCCCCACCAGGCCCCACAGGTCCATCAGGCCCCACAGGTCGTTGGAAAATAATAGAAACTGGACAAACGTAAACAGGTAACATGTCAGACGAGTTAGCTGGGTCTCTAACCATACTTCTCAATCAGCTAACTCATCTGTTATGTTATGTATCTATATTTGTCCAAATTGTACTATTTTCCCCGCGACCTGTGGAGCCTGGTAGAGACTAAGAGCTTCATACGCACCTCAAACGGACTTGAATATATACGCATGTGTGAACCCACCTTTACATTTTGTACTAATATTTTTAGGTCCTGTTCCGAGACAAACTAGGCGTCAAGAAAACAAGCGATTTAATCGAGATATAGTACGGCAATGTTTCACAATATCCCAACAACTATTGATACGTAGCAAGGTGATTACCGATACGTACCGCATTTTAGCTCCATGAATAAGAAGGTGAAATGGTTTTATAACATGTTGAGATACCCGTGACATTTGCTAAAAGCAACCCGAGGAGTAGTTTTTCCTGGAGTGCTCAGTCACACTTCGAGGGGGCGTGAGCTGGCCTCCGACGCGAGCTCGCCAATATTTTTCCACCGACAATTTTCTAACTGATCAAAATATCTCACATAACATTTACATAACAGACTGTTTTTTGTGAGCCGTAAAACTTACTTCTGTAACGACATTACAATAAAAGCTTTTGCGTACTCACCGGATGGTGGTAACTCCAGCTACCAAATTCCCTACCGTCTCAGACTGGTTGTTACACAGAAATGATCAACGTACTTCGCCCTATCACGAAGCAAATTTAATTCAGGATAGTCTCCAAAACAGGCTTCTGTGACGTTTTCCTATCGTCACTTTCTGTCCGAAAACTAACTATATTCTGGAAAAAAAGTTTGTTGTGATCACTGCGATTTCTAATCGTGCGTACGACAGCAATAAAAAATCGATCCATTTTCAGCATAAATAGCAGAAAAAAAGGCCCTTCAAGGTCTGAAATGTTTACTCTCATAAGGAAAAAAACCATCGGCAAAATTAGTCATCATTGCCCAAAGGCACCTCGGGACAGGGTCATGACACCTGGGATTGTTTACAGATTTTTGGGCCTGTTGTAAGAGTTGAATAAAATTTCGATTCAGCAGATTTCTAAACCAGTGTGGTCTTCAAGGATTAGGAATACATTTTCTTTTGTCAAACTAAAGAAGGAGAAAAACTCAGATATTAGAAGTAAATAATGAGTGAAAAACAAGATTCCAAACCAAGCTTCTTGGTCGTTTTCACATTGCGTGTGTAGTTTTGGTATGTCAGATAACTACCTCTTTTCTGATAAACGTCGTCTTTAAGAAGAATAAGTACGCAAGTTCAGAAGTAATGCGAACAACAGCAGTTGGAAAATCCCATTCAAAGCCTGCTTTGTTTACCTTGACGAGATTTACCCAACAACCCCCAGGGGCTGTTACTCACTGGTCAGTGGCTGGGGCATGACAACTGCCACTGTTAACAGATTTTTCTCAAAGTTTTCAGAGCTTTTAAGTTATACAGTGGCAAATGGAAACTTATTGACCAGCTACACACCTTGACCAGCCTACGATACAATATTGTATCACCGGACGAGATAATCCGTAGGTAGTTATGACATGTAAGTAATCCTGTCATACCATATTGGCAAATTATCTCATGAAATCAAGCGCACGTAACTTTATGGTTTTCTTTGTCTGTTATCGAAAACTTCTCTGGAATTTTCCCCATTTTCCAGATATTTACCTATCTGTAAAGTTTAAATTAGTTTACTTATTGGTCTAAAGTTTACGTGGAATTTACAAAGCGGTGGCCAAGCCAAGAAAGATTGTCGGGTGAATTTTATAATCAACCGCGCGCGTAGTCTTGCATAGAGGCGACTTCAAACGAACTAAAGGTGGGGTCACACCTGCGTAACTATATATTTCAGTCCGTATGAGGCACGCATGGGAGTATTAACATCCACCAGGCCCAACAGGTCGTTGGAAAAATAATAGAAACTGGACAAACGTAAACAGGTAACATGTCAGACGAGTTAGCTGGGTCTCTAACCATACTTCTCAATCAGCTAACTCATCTGTTATGTTATGTATCTATATTTGTCCAACTTGTACTATTTTCCCCGCGACCTGTGGAGCCTGGTAAGACTAAGAGCTTCACACGCACCGCAAACGGACTTGAATATATACGCATGTGTGAACCCACCCTTACATTTTGTACTAATATTTTTTAGGTCCTGTTCCGAGACAAACTAGGCGTCAAGAAAACAAGGGATTTAATCAAGATATAGCACGGCAATGTTTCACAATATCCCAACAACTATTGATAAGTAGCAAGGAGATTACCGATACGTACCGCATTTTAGCTCCATGAATAAGAAGGTGAAATGGTTTTATAACATGTTGAGATATCCGTGACATTTGCTAAAAGCAACCCGAGGAGTAGTTTTTCCTGGAGTGCTCAGTCACACTTCGAGGGGGCGTGAGCTGGCCACCGACGCGAGCTCGCCAATATATTTCCACCGACAATTTTCTAACTGATCAAAATATCTCACATAACATTTACATAACAATCTGTTTTTTGAGAGCCATGTAAAACTTACTTCTGTAACGACATTACAATAAAAGCTTTTGCGTACTCACCGCATGGTGGCAACTCTAGCTACCAAATTCCCTACCGTCTCAGACTGGTTGTTACACAGAAATGATCAACGTACTTCGCTATCAGGATAGTCTCCAAAACAGGCTTCTGTGACGTTTTCCTATCGTCACTTTCTGTCCGAAAACTAACTATATTCTGGAAAAAAAAGGTTTGTTGTGATCACTGCGTTTTCTAATCGTGCGTACGACAGCAATTAAAAATCGATCCATTTTTAGCATAAATAGCAGAAAAAAAGGCCCTTCAAAGTCTGAAATGTTTACTCTCATAAGGAAAAAACCATCGGCAAAATTAGTCATCATTGCCCAAGGGCACCTCGGGACAGGGTCATGACACCTGGGATTGTTTACAGATTTTTGGGCCTGTTTTAAGAGTTGAATAAAGTTTCGATTCAGCAGATTTCTAAACCAGTGTGGTCTTCAAGAATTAGGAATACATTTTCTTTTGTCAAACTAAAGAAGGAGAAAAACTCAGATATTAGAAGTAAATAATGAGTGAAAAACAAGATTCCAAACCAAGCTTCTTGGTCGTTTTCACATTGCGTGTGTAGTTTTGGTATGTCAGATAACTACCTCTTTTCTGATAAACGTCGTCTTTAAGAAGAATAAGTACGCAAGTTCAGAAGTAAAGCGAACAACAGCAGTTGGAAAATCCCATTCAAAGCCTGCTTTGTTTACCTTGACGAGATTTACCCAACAACCCCCAGGGGCTGTTACTCACTGGTCAGTGGCTGGGGCATGACAACTGCCACTGTTAACAGATTTTTCTCAAAGTTTTCAGAGCTATTAAGTTATACGGTGGCAAATGGAAACTTCTTGGCCAGCTACACACCTTGACCAACCTACGATACAATATTTTATCACCGTACGAGATAATCCGTACGTAGTTATGACATGTAAGTAATCCTGTCATACCATATTGGCAAATTATCTCATGAAATCAAGCGCACGTAACTTTATGGTTGTCTTTGTCGGTTATGGACAACTTCTCTGAATTTTCTCCTATTTTCCATACAATTACCTTTCTGTAAAATTAAAGGTTGTGTACTAATTGGTCTAAAATTTACGTGGGATTTGGAAAGCGGTGGCCAGCCCGAGAAAGACTTTGGGGAGAATTATTTTACTCCACGACAACCTCGCGAGCACTGGCTTGTATATAGGAGTTACACATGAACTTTTTTTCGTACAAATATGTTTTAAATTCTGTCCTGCACACGTTACACAAACTATGCGTCAAATAAACAAGCCATTTAATCAATATATAGTGCGGTAAAGTTTCAAACTATTCCAACATATTTTGATCAGTAGCAAGGCGTTTACCGATACGTACCGCAATTTAGCACCATGAATAAGAAGATTAAATGGATTTATTTGTTAAGATACCCGTGACATTTGCTAAAAGCAACCCGAGAAGTAATTATTGCTCAGTCAGAATCCAAGGGGCCGTGAGCTAGCCGCCGACGCGAGCTCACCAATATTTTGTCACCGCCAAATTTTGTAACTGACCAATTATCTCACATTATCTATACACAAAATACTTTTTTTTAATAAAAGCCGTGTAAAACTGACTTCTTGAACAACATACGGTACTCTTTGGTACTCACCGCATGGTGGCAACTCTGGCTACCAAACTTCTGACCGTCTCAGACGGGGTGATCGGCAAAAGTAGTTCGACACACTTCGCCCTATCACGAAGCAAAGATAATTGAGGATAGTCTCCAAAACAGGCTTCTGTGATGTTTTTATATTTCCCCTTTCTGTCCGATAATGACCAATATTCTGATTAACTCCAGTTCTTATGGTAGCGTTTACTAACTTTGATTACAACAGCAATAAAAAATCACTTCGTATTTAGCAAAAATGGTAGCCAAAAGAGGCCTTTAAAGCCTTATGTGTTGACTATCATAAGGAAATGACCTTCGGCGAAATTAGTCATCGGTGCCTATGGGCACCCGTGTACTGGGTGATGACACCAGCCATTGTTCACGGGTTGTTTTGCTAGTTTTCGAAGCGAGATCACATTCGTACTGTCATTGATCAATGGGTATCCGATTGGATGGATTTGAAAGCTGTGACGTTTGAAATATCAAACGCATTATGAACGTATTTTTGTTGAAGTTATGTTAAGAGTTCAACTGTTACACAGATCAGTAGAAATAGATAATGGGTGCAAAGATAGGAACCAACGTTGTACGTAGTTAATTATGTTCACGTTATTCAATCACACTACGTTAGCACATTATCTCACAAAGCGCGCATAACTCCAACGGCTACGTGTTGTTTCACAAGTTTTTGTCGGACAATTCATTATTCTGGAGGGGGCGAAAGCTTGTCTGCACTCAGTCCCACTTTTACATCTTCACCCATCTGTGAAAACAAAAACAACATTTGCAAATTTATCTAACAGTGTATACCCTCACATGATCTAGCCCACTATGTTAACTTTCATGTCATGGAGGAGGAGAGGGGGGGAGGGAGCATTCATTTGCATTTGCTCCTATCACTGACCTTTTGAAGAGATGTCATAGCTATAGTGTCTTACTCAATAAGAATCACAGGAGCTCCATTGAGAAAGGTCTGATCTTACAGGTGACTGATTAGGGGTTGTTGCCGTCATAGCGCGGTATCTGTACTCGCCGGTCTCTGAAGACTCTACAAACATCCATTTCATAAGAATGACTCCATATCCCTTCACCCTTTCTCCATTGTCATCGATGTCTGCAAGTGAATGCGCCCCCCCCCCCCCCTCCTTGTAGTTAGAACCGTAGGCACACAGCACCATGGTATATAGTCACAGATCCATTTGGCTTCACCAGCGAAACCTTTGAATTGTGATGTTAGAGGAGATGTAGATATCAGAAGGGTCGCTAGGTGTCGTCGTCGCTGAAACACCTGGTCTGGGGATGTCGCAGACTACGCCTTGCCACCCGTCCGTACATTTACAATGAATGAATGAATGAATGAATGAGTTTATTGCTCAACAATCGCACAGGGTACAATGTATGGCAACCAATAACAGACAATAGTACTAAGAGGCTACATACAAACACGCGCCGTTGAAACCATGACAATGCAGGTCTTGGGTCTTTACACAAAGGAAGTCGTACGTACATAATCAAGACTAAGGGGAAGTCTTCCAGTCGGTTTATCTTTCGATAACAATCTTGACCATAGCATATCATAATTGATATAAGCCCAACAACTTTCGCTATGATGAAAGGCCTGCCTACAGTGCAATGCAACGGTAAAACTGATACGAAGATCAAGGTGAATAAAAAGCTGGTATTGTTCTTTACACTGTAAATGCAGAAATGTTTGCGTTCGTTTGAGGTTTAATTAAATCACCGCTAACTAAAAATGTAAAAATGCCCCCCCCCCCCTCCTCCGATTAATGCTGTGAAAGACTTTCATTTCTTCTCTGTTTGAATTAAATTTCGAAGTTCTTTATCTCTTCTAAGTCTAGTGAAACTAGTCAAGTGATAGAACTGTACCAAATTTTTGCCCAGACATACAAGCGGTTGCTGAGACATCGTCAATTTTGTACTTTTGCACCCTGCATATGGGTAGGCTCCGTGCAAGGCCGGTCGGTCAGTGGTCCCGTTAGCCGCACAAATATACAATTTCGGTTGGTTGCCTGTTCTAAAAGGAAGTCCTTGGTGTGTATTTTAACGTTCTGAGTCATTTGGGGTTAGTATTAGGGTTATTTGTGACAGAAAGGGGGGGGGGGGCTGTGGGACGGGTTGCTGACCAATGGTAATTCCACGCTAAGTCCCATAGTTAAGCATAGGCGGCTCTTATAGCAATGGTTGCTATGGCAACGGCAGTTTTGACGATGAAAAAATGGTTCATTTCAAGTCAGCTAACGTTAATAGTCAACATACTATGAGACTTTGGGAGAGTAGAAGGTTGTTGGGAATTCCTGGCCAATCGTGGTTCAATGTAGCAGAGCACAGTTTTCGGCCTATGGACAATCCTATGGTTAAGGACCACAAGGTGACTGACATCGACGCTGATAAAATCATACCAGGGTGCACTTCTGAGGCGCGGAAAACTAATGTGTTGAATTCGAGGATATAACCTACAAAAATAACTGGAAAGTAAATTTGACGCCCACTTTGAAATGGGGCCATGCGGGGTCAGGAACTGCAGCTGACTCACTGAGGCAGGCAGCTGTAAAATTCACACGCATTCATACACCAAATGGAAAAACATCATGACCTTACACATACAGCATAAATGTCGACTCCTTATACTCCCATATAGCAAAGTTCATGCTCCACTGTCCATCACGTTCTAGTGTTTACAGGCGCTTCCAGATTTTGACCGCACTACTTTTTTAGCCCAATGTTGTTAACTCTGGGGGTCGCGAATAAATCCTGTAACCTTCGACCTTAAATAGATAGGCCTACTCTAACGTCCTTAACCTGATGTAAACCCCGTCAAGATTGTTGATCTTTCCAAATTCCAAGATGGCTACCACGCAGTACATGGAGTCTTTAGTTGGCGAGAATTTGATCTTACAGGCCGCTCTTGTCAAAGTCAAAGTCTCTTGTCCTTTTTCTGGTGTTCTTGTTGACTACATGGTTTTTCAGCACACCTAAGAACCCGGCCCAACAGGATTGGCTGTCGTCTGTAATATCTTCTCTCTCGCAATGGTAGGCAAAATTCACTTATGGTAGTAAGGTTAAAAATTGCCCTCTCAGTGAAAAGTATCGAGGTAGTTTCTCAGCACTGGGTGTACTTGGGTGCTTCAGGCCCCTACCTCACCGGATCTCCAGTGCCGAAGTTATGCTAAGGGCACAACTCGCCGTACTTGCAAGTTGTAGGCCACATCCGCCACGTATTTTTGAAAACGTTCAGGCTGTACAGGGCAGGCGTGTCGCTCGTCCGTACTGGCACGTATGGGGTGCTGACGCAGCGTGAAGGACGAACCATAAGAACCAAGGCCGTTGCTATGCATATGCAAGGGGCAACCAGACATGAGAAGATGCGTCGAAAGTTAAACTTCAAACTTTTGCTGTCGATGTCATGCAGCGGCTTCATAGTAACATATGACAAGGCACTTGGATCTATTATGTGGAGTTCATATGAAAGCAGCTCTCTATTGCTAGATTTGTTTGTAGAATTCTCAACGAAGAAGAATTGATAACCACTCAAGCTTAAAGAAATGAATAGAAACAAAAGCTTATGTCGACAAATGGTCTCCATAAACATCATTACTAACGCTTGGGTCAGTAGAAAATTAAACCAATAATCCGTGGCAACAATATTTGATCAGCGTCTCTTCTAAAAAAGTGATTAACACTTCACCTTCAAACTGCCAGAGGGCGCTGCCAAGCCTTCCACCACCGGAATCAATGGCATCACCTATTCACCCAAGAATTTCGAACTCGTCGCTGAGCCACTGGCTTAGAGTCGCTGTCGCTAGCTTGTAAAATTTTGTTACATTCGTTATGTTTTCGGAAGCACAACATGAGAATGCTTAGAAGGATATATAATTGATCTTTGCTATGTGAGTAGCTTTTATAAGACCACTAGATGATTAGATTTTGTGCTTCCTAGAAGCCTTTTTACAGAAATCCTGGCTTTAACATCTATTATCGTAATACCGACACGTTTATAGCTTACCCTTGCCGCTTCTTCTGTGTAACTTTTCTGCCACTCTTGTCTTGCTAAAAGCGTAATATCGTTATTGTAACACGCCGCGGAATTACACGGCGAACGGGCGCGTGGTTGAGAGGGGGTACAAAATACCGGCCGGAAGAAAGACGGCACAATTAACTGTCGCTATGTACCTTTATACATCATCCATCTTCCTTAATTTTCTGTTAGTAAATGCATAAAACATAAACCTGCATGAGCATACAAAATATATTGAGAAAACGGACGTATACTGTCAAAAATGACCAAATGATCGTTAATATTTTTGTTCTTTTAATTGTTTTCTTGTTTTAAATTTTCCGGTATATTCTTTAAAAATTAAGACGTATATTTGCAGCTGCTTAAATTAACGATTTAAAGCATGGTTTCATTTTTTTTTAAACAGCTAAAAGTTTATGCGCGCGTGGATGTAATACTAAAAAGACTTTTAACGGTCTGATGCTGTCCAATTTTAAATGATGCTTAAGTATGCAAGTTTAATAGACAACAATCCAATAAAGAAATAGTTCTGCTTGAGATGATTCCTATTGCAAGGTCACTAATCTAATGATCAATTAAAAAAGTCTGACCGTTGAACACAGTTTAATAAAATTTATTACTACACTTATATACTATCCTCAAAGAGGCGAAACTTCATTTCGGGAACCGCCGACTGCATTACTCAGAACAAACAAACGTTAAACGTACATGTCCAAAACTCGCTGGAATGCCAAAACTTTCCTACCCGAATCTGTCAAAAATATACAGCGTTATCATCTCAAATCTTTTCTGCATTAGGTTGGGGCGATAAAAATCACGCCTTTGGGTCCCAAATTAGATTTAAAAAGGAATTATTTCGCAGTAATATGACACCATAGTAAATAAAGCAACCTAATGTATCACTTGCGAAGTAGGTGTAAAGGGTGAATACCGTTTCGTGATAAAATGTCCTCCTTAATTCATGCAGACGATAAAGTGTAAAGCATTATCCATGACAGAAAGAGAGATATTCCATGTACTTACGTCATGTCGACGTCACAACACTGTTCCTGTAACGTTACACCAGCGTACAATACATACATATATATACATGTAAAACAGAACACTAATAGCTAGTAACTAGTGATGAATGTAAACATAACAATCTATGTATTAGATACAAAGATCATCATTGTGTCTTCTTTCAATGTATTGAAAAAAAACTCAGTTAAGTTTGTTCGAGATTTACTATTTGTATAGCATAGAGCCTAAGTGTAGCTTGTACTAGACATTTGTTATTAACAAGTAGACTGATGCGACATTCTGGCTTTGTCTCTTCTTCTTTTTTTTTTCTTTTTGTACTGCTCAGCCCCCTTGACGGGGATTAATAGCAGTGCGCATGTTTGTTAGTTACGGGTGATAGTGCCTTAAAACACAGGGAAAATAAAGGCAAAACACAAAAGGAACATAAACAACTGATGGGTGCAAGGGACAAGACAAGTGAGTGCGGTGAGTTAGTGTTATTTACATATATACAAAGACGTGTAGGGGCGACTCAATGCAGCAGGGCCCTCCCCAGTTCGGTTTTGAACTGGGAGAGAGACCCCGCCTCCGCCACACCAGGCTCAAGTTCATTCCACTCCTGGATGGTACGAGGGAAGAACGAGAGCCTATAGAAGTTGGATTTGCTCGCGATGGTCTGCAGCTTGAAAGCGTGGTTGGTGCGGCGGGAGCATCGAGTCGCCAGGACCAGTTTGGATGCATGTGGGACAGAGATGTTGTTATGGATGATTTTGTACATGGTAATGAGTCTGGCGTTCTTCCTTCTGGATTGCAAGGACTGCCAGCCCAGTTGATTGATTAAAGCAGTGACAGAGCATGAGTCTCGTTGGTAGTTGTTTGTTACATACCGGGCCGCTCGTCGCTGGACCATCTCGACCTTCCTCACCTGATCTTGGGTGTGCGGATCCCACACACTGCAGGCAAACTCCAGGTGGGGTCTTACCAGGGCCTTGTAGGCCCTCTCCTTTGCCGCAGTGCTGGCAACCCGCAGGCAGCGTCTGAGCATGCCCAGTGTTTTGTTGGCCTTTGATGTTATGGCGTCGACGTGGCTGCCCCATGTGAGGTTGGAAGAGATGGTGACCCCAAGGTATTTGGTGGTACTTACCTTGTTTAGTGGATGGTTGTGAAGGCTGTATGTGTGGGTGATGGGTGTTTTGGACGATGGTATGGTCATAACCTCACACTTAGATGGATTGAACTCCATCAGCCACCTTTGTTCCCAGAGGCAGATGTTGTCTATGTCTTCCTGTAGCTTATTACAATCAGAGCTGTCATGGATGGGCATCTGCAGAATGCAATCATCGGCGAAAAGTCTCACCTTTGCATTTGCAGCGTGTTCTGGGAGATCGTTTATGTATGCTAAGAAGAGGATGGGCCCCAGCACTGTACCCTGGGGAACGCCCGAGGTCACTGGCATAGGGTCCGAACGCTCTCCATCAAGCACAACCGTTTGGGACCGGCCCAGCAGGAAATTCTGTATCCAGACAAGGGTGTTCCCTCTGACACCGTAGTACTGTAGTTTGTGTAGCAGTCTACGGTGCGGGACTTTATCAAACGCCTTAGCGAAGTCCATAAAAACGAGGTCTGTCTGGATTCCGTTGTTTCTGTTGACGGCCAAGTCATCAGTGAGTGAGATCAACTGGGTCTCACAGGACTTGCCATGGCTGAAACCATGTTGGAGGTCATACAATATGTTGTTAGCCTGAAAGTGTGTCATCATGGTGCTAGCAATGATGTGTTCCATTATCTTACTGCAGATGGATGTGAGTGAGATTGGGCGATAGTTTTCTGGCTTAGAGCGGTCACCTTTCTTGTACACTGGGGCTATGTTAGCCTCCTTCCAAGCCTCGGGCACAATGCCAGTGTCTAGGCTTCTCTGGAATATGACCTGGAGGATGGGACTGAGGACTGAACTGAGTTCCTTCAGGACATGGGCATGAACTTGATCTGGCCCAGAGGCTTTATGGGTGTCTGACAGTGTACACTGTGTTTTGTTTTAAATTTGTAAAGCCGTAATCAACCGTTATAGTATCAATGTTATATCAACCTTTCCATATAGCTACATGTAGTTGTATTATACAATATACTCCACTTTGCCTCCCATTGTACCCGTTGCAATTGTTGCGCAATACTTTGACTTTGACCGCTGGGATGTTGAACTTGACGAATTGCAAGATGGCCGCCACGCAGTTGATTACGTCTTTAGTTGGCGAGAATTTGATCTTACAGACGGCTCTGATCCTACTACTGGTGTTTTTTGGGGACTTCATGGTTCTTCAGCACACCTAAGAACATTGCTTTTCCAGTGCGGATTATGTGTCGTCACACCCACTTTCTTATAATTTTTTTCACTGCGAGTGTATTGGTCGTTAAGTTTGGACAATGTGTTTGCGCGTAAAGTCGTCCAATTTTAGTCGGAAAATGCATCTTTTTAGACCAATTCACGACCATATTACAAAGGACAACTTTAAACCGCCTGATTGACGACAAAAATGTATAAATACGGTTACGGACTTTTTCTTTCTACGACCTCAAAATGACTACCGTTGTCTTGAAAATAAGTGACGTTCCATTTGAGGCATAAATGAGGTAAGTTGAACATTTTGCTCTTGTACGTTGTTTGAATGCATGTGATGCCGCGCAACCCTACAGTATTCAATATGACTCGTTATGAATTTAGGATTAAACTAGAGTTTAACGACCTCAAACCTTCGCCAAATAGTTTGAATCTTTTCGAGTGAAGTATTTATATTTTCCCATTTGATTTTGCAAATAAGGTCCTGATTTGCATGATTTGTCACGGATGATCATACTCTCTATCCAAGAGGAACAAGTCCAAAGTATGAAAGTCTTTTTGGAGCAGAGAAGGCCATTTTAGTGTTTCCTGATTAATAATGTAAACATGAAACTACTAAGTAGTTGAAACCAACACCGATAGAATTTTCCGGGCTTGCGCACAAATGATGAGCCTTGGCGGGCTGGCCTAAAACGTTAGCCTCAAACCAAGGTCAGGCGCGGCTAGAAACTAGAGCATACGACTAGATTTCATACTACACGGACCTGTTGCAAAGTTGATGTAAATCAGTGTTGTCAACATTACTGTTCGGTTACTAGGGCTAGCCCTTGGTGATACTCAGTAGTATTCGGCTAGTTGAGTAACCCTGACTACATGCTTTAATACAGCCTATCAAATGAAGCCAATGAACTTTATACGTTATAATATTGACGAACGTTTTTTTTCAACCTTTATTTAACCTTGATACATCATTCGGCCTGAGCCGTTATTCAAGATTTCAAGGGTAATACAACATATGAAGTCACACCCTGTAGTGTTCACGCACAAAGCACAGGGCTATTGGCAAAGGCCTACAATGACGATCAACTTAAGAGCGTTTGAAACAGGAACCAAAATCTGCTACCTGCTCTACTCGGCACAATCTACATCTTGACCCCCCCCCCCTTCTTCATTTGAGTAAGCACATTTTTGCTTCCCAGCAGATTTGAAGCATCTCACCAGTAAATTGGACCCTGTAATCTTCCGCAACCTCCAGCCTCGTTCAACACGACTCCTCGCGGTTTCTGTAAGTCGACAAGACATTGACGATCATAGCTTCACTAGCCTGGAAGGAGGCTACTTCCAGAGCCTACGTGCAAAGCAGCGCGTTGGCGCTGAGGAAATTTTAAACAGACCTCCGTCAGATAGACGCTGGAAGACCCGGCCCTGAGAAGCTGCCTGGTACACTAAGGTTAGGGCGTCAACTCTGGGAGCGGGACACGTTGCTCCCTTGACGTTCCTTAGACTGTTCTTGGTCCCGATCTTAAACGATGTTTGCACGCATGTCATGTCGTACGGATAGCGGTAGGGTGTAATCAAAACCGGTGTAAACAACACTTCTAATATTCAAGGTCACGAACACAAACGTCAGTAGCTTCGTTAAATATTACAGGTCCCAAAATAAGTGATAGCATAGATGTACTGTCTAGAAAACTGTTTATATTGGTGAAAATACTTTTTTTTAACAAATTCAATGTAGTTTTTGAAAAAAAAGGAGGCCAGACAGCAGTGTTTACCGGCAACGACCGCAGATGACCCCAAATAGAACACGGATTCGGTTCGAATTGCGTTAGATCAAACATCATGGAACAAGGTTCGAATTCGGCTAGACATGGGGGGTTTTGAGCCCGTATTTGCCCACCGTGCTGTTAGTCAAAGTTAGCGCGAGCACGCACTTTTAGCACCAACCACCCATCCGCCCATTTACCCTAATCTGGACATGGTTGAGGACCCACGTTATCTTATGAAAAAGATCAGCAGTCCCTCCCTGTGTGAGTGGAGCTTTTATTGTCTACAACCTAAACGGTAATATATAGTGTGGCCACAGGCATTCCGAGTTTTCGATTGGGTACGTCATTCTTTTTTCTACATTTGCTTTTTATATATCTTAAGATATCTATCCAAAAGTTATTTTTCTACTTATATTCATGTTTAAACCCAAAGAAGTTATTAGATATAGTTTACTTATGACAACAAAGTTTTGACTTGAACCAGACAGTTACATTCAATCATTTTATTGCCTTAGACAATCTTTGGTATATATGTATGGTACATTGAAGAAAATCATAACGTTATGCCTGGTGTATAATTGAATCTCAAGCTTACTTTAAGTTAGTTTTATTACTGCTGTTGATCAGAATCTTTACTTGAATGTTACAATAGATACATTATAAATACTCCTATTTTATGGAATCAACATTGAAAGGAATAGTACAGTAATTGTTGTTTATGTTTACTCATCATTTGATGCTACAAAATTGTATCAGCATGATGTCATATCAAGTTTTAAAAGCAACAGCAGTTACTTTACTGTTTAAGTTGATAATTTTTACATTACATCACCCCATGTACATAACATGAGAAATAAAACTCGCATGATATTGACTTATTTGATTGGAAAAATCTACGAATATATCTGTCAGGTTAGAGACTCCTTTCTTATAGAATTTCTTTATATGTTATACACATATATGGGACATAGCACAGCAAAGTCATGAAAGTACAGGGAAAACGGTGTCGAAGTCGTTGCAAGGAAATTCCCTCGCGACGAAAAATATTCTTAATGAAACAAAGAAAAAATTCACATAAAAAATTGTTACGCCAAGTTTTAAACAGGTCTCTGATGTTCTTTAGAGAAACTAACCACAGTCACTGCTTACGTCATACGTTCATTGGTCACGTGTCTGGGATAATCTGGTCTATTACCATGAAGAAGGCTTCGTGTTCGAAAACTGTCTCATTCGCCATTCTTTTATTCTCTTCATGCAACTGGGTAAAATCCGTCTAACCTCACTAATAAGAGTTCATATTATTGTTAGTGTGTAAACAATACCATACTGTATGAGCTGTTACTGCTCTACTTTACAATCTGTTAATGGTAAGGCCTATCCGTTTTTATTAGACACTTACTAAAACACGTAAAATGGTGTAACAAGACCTTGTATTCAACATTCAACATTCATTCATTATGTATTGAACATTTATTGTTAACAAATATTATTATCTTAGAACCCATTTCCACTTCCCATCCGGCTGCTAAAAACCTTACTCATTCATCTTGCTCTTGTTACCTCCAGGAAATGTCATGGAAGTTATATTTTACCCTGCGTTTGTTTCTATGTCTGTCTGTGTGTAAACAAGATAACTCAAGAACGGCTGAGTGGATTGGTTTCATACTTGTGTGTTGGTAGGGTTTGATGAAAACTGGAAAGGATTAGATTTTGAGCCCCATAGCGGCTTCCCTTGGAACTGCAGCGCAACTTCCGGTTTTGCTATCTCGTGTTCTTAACACGCTATGGTCACGATTTTAGGGTATTAGCTAACTCTTGTGCTCAGGAATAAATTACATAAGGTTGGGCCCAATAGCGACTAGTTTAGGGATAGCAGCGGCATTTTTGTCAAAAACTTTCCTCCCTGATATTTAAGTAACACAGGAGAACCGACAGACCCAAGGGGCCAGGGTGGTCCCGCTATTCACATTGGGTCAGCTGTGAACATCTGTGCCTTAGATGATATTGTCTATTACCCTGAGGGAGACTTTTTGCTCGAAAATCTGCCTCATGTGTCATGCTTTTGTCAAAGAAACATTTAAACTTTTCAGGAAAGTCTATAAGTCTACAGTATAATAGAACTGGGTGAATGCTTGGGAAGTCCGTCTTACATTACTATTAAGAGTATATATATCATTTTAAGTTTGTAATTCTACGGGTTCCTTTTACTTTATAAGGGACTTCTAATGGCCTAGGTATGGCCTATCCACCACTACTGTCTGTATTAAATATATAATAAAAACATTATCCATAGCATAACATGTCGTTATTTGTAAACAACTATTTATTCAAAATTAATTTAAATCAAAATAGTTGTTTACAAATTGTCTTATTGAAGAACCCATTTCGCCTTTCCATCTTGGCCAATGTGAAATGACGGAGCATTGTGTGGGATCATGACATTTGGTTTCTTGCTTCCCTTTACCCATTTGCGTCCTTGTATCCCAGTCTGTTTAGTCGGGCCTGTGTTTCTCTTTCCTCCTCTTACTGACCCAGGCTTACCAGTTCTTCCCATGGGGCCAATTGGCCCTCTTAGTCCCTTCTCGCCTTTAGCTCCAGGCGCCCCAGGTGGACCGGCAGACCCAGGGTACCCGGGACGCCCTGCCATTCCCCGAGGGCCAGCTCCCCCCTTGGGTCCCCTCTTTCCTGGTACACCATGGGGCCCAATGGGCCCTACAGGTCCCTTTCGTCCTAGAGATCCAGGTAGTCCAGGGGGTCCAGGTGGTCCGGTCATTCCCATTTGGCCTTCTGGCCCTTCTAAGCCCTCTTTTCCTGATGCCCCAGGAGGCCCAACAGACCCAGGCTTACCAGCCTTTCCCATAGGACCAATTTGCCCTACAGGTCCCTTTCTTCCTGGAGATCCAGGTGACCCAGGAAGACCGGCAGACCCAGTGAGCCCAGGTGATCCAGCCTTTCCCACGGGGCCAGCTGGCCCTATTGGGCCCTTCATTCCTGGGGCTCCAGGAGGCCCCACAGACCCAGGCCTACCCGCGATCCCCACAGGGCCAACAGGTCCTATTGGTCCCCTCTTCCCCGTAAGTCCAACAGGACCCGGTGCCCCAACCTTCCCTGTGGGACCGGGAGACCCTGTGGCTCCCTTCTCTCCAAGGGGTCCGTGTGGCCCTGCAGGCCCAGGCTGACCATCCTTCCCCCCAGGACCAATTGGCCCCCTTAGTCCATCCTTTCCCGGAAGTCCAGGTAGTCCAGGAGGCCCAGTAGACCCATTAACAGCTTGCCCAAGGGCCCCCTTCTCCCCCGAAGGTCCGGGTGGACCAGGAGGCCCTATAAATCCAGATCCCGGAGGTCCAGTCTTTCCCGGAGGTCCGGGTGGCCCTGGAAGCCCTGGAAGGTGATTGTATGATTGCATTAGCTAAGGCCAAACTGATTTGTTTATATGAATGACATCCTCTGGGAACCCCAAAAATGATGCAAGCTTGTAGATACAAACATAGTTTAGCCAAAAACGTTGCCTTTCTTATGAAATCTAAATCTTTAAAGCAAAGCATCAGAAAATCTTCAATTCATTATTTTCCAGTAGTTTACTCATTAAAAAGTTGATTTACGTCAATTTTTACATTAATCCGCCCAATATGACCCTGTAGACACGTTTGAACTTCGCGCTCTCCTCCCCTCTCCCGCCGCGCTGGCCGATGACGTAATGGCCTCGTTCTGATTGCCTGCGCGCTGACGTCACAAATCAGAATTGAAACTTCTGGCCATGCCAGCCATTTTGCTCGGTGAACCTCGGTCCCTTCGGCGGGAAATCACACCGCCATTCTGGAAGCCAGTCCGTTGTTGTTGACAATTAACTTCGTGGACCTGTAAGTCGCGTTGTGAGCTGTCTACGAAGCCATAGTCCCCGGGAGACTGAACATGAATTAGCTTGTCTGCAGCGGGTGAACCGCGCGGCGACGGGACGAAATCAAAACAATGGTTTTTGGGGAGGTTCACGCACCGTGCCATTCTGCACTATTACAAGAGCGAGTTCGGGTCAGTTCTTACCTTCTCCTTTCCGAACAGCACAGTGATAATTACACGTAAGCTTCCACGAATTTTGGTTGAATTCACAGTTGTAGACCTCGTTTGTTCTACTGACAACATACCCTTGATCGCTACATATCGAACAACCCCCTTTTCGCGCCGAAACAGATAGCACCACAACTTGTACAGATCGTGCGAGTTACACCTCGCCTCTCACTTTATTTTCTGTTTCTCGGGTAAATTATCTGGACTGGTCGGTTTTTCAATCATGTAGCTTTGGCGGAGATTGCTGGGGGTTCATTCAAAACAAATCACGGACTCTGAAACGAAGCCGACATTTCGCGCCATTCACAATGCCGGCCTGTGTTGTATGTAAAAACAACAATGCTGTATGTATGTTTCGGCGCGGAAGGGGGATCGTTCGATATGTAGCGATCAAGGGTATGTTGTCTGAGAATGATTTTTTTAATGCCCCTGCCAGTTGGACAATTGTGAATTCAACCAAAATTCGTGGAAGCTTACGTGTAATTATCGCTGTGCTGTCCGGAAAGGAGAAGG
>NC_049993.1:1948644-1957840 GCF_000003815.2 Branchiostoma floridae | reverse complement strand
GTTTTTACGATCTCCATCTTTCCTGTATGCTTGTTAAAGTCCCCAGAAAGTGTGATCACTTTAACTGCATTAAATGAAAAATATAAATAAATTAATGAGTTGCTAAACAACGAGATTTAATCAGATGATGTATGTATTACGGGTAATCCTTCCATCTAGAATTGATTTAATTCTGTACAAATCCCTCGGACTTCAAGAATAATAGTGACATATCAGTCATTAATGGAGATCTGTATCAACCAAACCAAACCTTTTAGCACCGGAATTATGGCTGTTGATGGCACAGTTTATATTCTACAAACTACAATAGGAACAAAACATGGTATCATAGCCAACAAAGCATTTGTTCCTGTATTCAAGAAGTGCACTTTTGTAGTAAAAGTGACACTAGTGTGGTATTACTTATCAAAGTGGCAACTTCACTCATGGCCACTTTTACAGCTATCCAACTAGTCTTCTACAACTACACTAGTGGCTACCTTCCCAGTTTCACTTCTACGAGGACAATCAACAGGCTATAACACAACGTTTTTGCACAATTTAGTACTTTCTCGTCATGTTAAAAATCCCTAAACAAGAAAAACATTAGGGAAAAAATTAGTGAGCACACAGATGTCATCCATAGAGTTTACTTGCTGTGGCCTAATGTAATACCTGACCTTGATCACATACATAACACTAATTGAAGTCTTGTTATGGAAATCTCTGGAATTATAGGAATTCTTCATTAATTATGCAAATCTATTTATGATTCTCTCAATCTTCCATTTTCTCTTTATCACAATTTATGCAAATATTTAAAGAATTACAGACATAGATTCTGTTTCACTATATTTATTTATTTTAACAGGAACTGACTCAAGGCAAGAATAGACCTGCTTTTGATTACCAGAAAATTATCTTCGCAACTGAAATAAGGGAACTGTTTTTGAATAGCCCACAGTAATGATGTTCAACTATACTTAACTTAAAAATGTAATGAAAATCCAACCCTTTACCATTGAGGAATAAAACTTGCTTTACATCTGTTTGGAGTTACAAGGCTGGTCAGATGGCTGGTAAAATATTACATGTCATTCGCCATATACTACAGGGAGAGTTGGACTAAACCATGTGTTACCAAAGGGGTTGGTTACAATGGAATTACACAATATCGTCATTAATTATGCTAAAAAATCTATTTAGCACACATGCATATCCATGTGTACAGATAGATACATGCATGCTTAACATGGTGCCAATCCGTCCTTCCTTTCTTCAGTTATCCTCATTGGAATGTATTCACAAAGATGCCACTGCAGTCTAAAAATCAAATGTTTGGGGGCTCAAACTTGTCATACCTTGTCCTGATATCACAAGCAACTTCCACCCAAATGTTAAAACTGCATCATGTCAGGGGCAGGAGATGCATTAAAACAACTACTATGATAAGATATTCTCATTAATTAATCAAATTTCCTCACATTTTACATAATTCATATTTTACGTACAACTTTGTCCAAGCTATCTACATACCAAAAATCATGACTATCCATTATTCCCTTTTTGAGTTATGCCCCTCGGCAGTTTTTCACAACAATGCCGCCGCAATTCCTAAACTAGCCTCTAACTATCTAACACATTATAAATCATTGCAATCCACCCTAAGGTTATTCCCAAAAGTTTACTTTAATCTTAAAAATAAAACACCTTCTGAAATACCATTGTCAACCACCAGGAGGCCATAAAGTGAATAACGACCATCGCGATCGAAACACCTAACTACGTTACAAATCTCATCGCAATCCATCCATAGCTTCCACGTGGAATTGTCCAATCGATTAATATCTTAATATTCGCTGCACACACAAACATCTACAAAACAAACACTCCTGCTGATCCACAACAAACAGCTACAAGGCTGAAATTCACAGCAAATTAACATACACCTGCCCACTACATAATAATCAACACCACAACAAGTCCAGTTGCGCAGTTGCTATCCCCACACCTACCCATCGATCGAAAACCATTGCAGACATTCCAACGGTTCTTGAGATATCCCCCACATAAGCTCAAGAGTCAAAACAATATGGCAACAATACTTCCATTTTAATGGAAGTAATAACCTGCAAGTAATGGTACCATTATGGCGTTGACCACAGTGAAGAAGAGGCCGGTGGCTTTCAGGAGCTTCTTGCAGAAGTGAATACATTTCGTTTTCTTGTTGGCGTCTGTTCTATAGGCATAGTCTGATTGTTGGAAAAGAGGAGAAAATTATTTCAAAATGCATATATACCATTTTAAAAGGTTGGGTGATATGAAGTCACCTCGCCATCAAGTTCTAAAATTATTCTGTAAGTAATGCAAATTTACGTGTTGGCCACGCACACTGATTGACCCGGTCTTTTCTTTCAGCCTTTTATTGGATGGGTAATCTAATTGATATAGACATAGCGCGTGTTTTTGTGTGTGTGTGCGTGGAGAAGTCCGTGTGTGTGTGTTTGTGTGTATGACACGGTAGGGGGGTGGGGGTGGGCGGTGTTGTGGAGTTGCTCCCACTGGCAACAACATTAAATTTGTTATCTATAATAAAGTGGCCAAATTCATAACAGTAGTTATCGTAGTTCTTTGTTCTCTCAATTGCTGTTTGCCCATGTACAACACTGTAAATGCAGAAATGTTCGCGGTGGATTGATATTCGCGGTGACCACTTCACCGTGAACTTAAATCAACCGCGAACATTTTTCTATTGTTGTATTAGGCTGCAGTCTATGGTGTAGCCACGAAATTAAATCCACCGCAAAAAAATCCCTTTTCCTGCTACCGCGAAATTAAATCCCCGCGAACTTAAATGCATTTACAGTATATGACTGTATCAGCACAATCTTTTGTTAAAGGGACCTATTAACTTAATAAGAATAAGTGAAATAAGTAAAAATAACATGTTTATACATAGAGTTCTATGAAACCAAATTAACTTATTGTTAATAAGTAACATAAAGTTTATATTCGGTAGAAATTTGGTCAACTTTCTTGTCAGTTGCTGAAGAATCATAAAAAAATGCAGTCACATCTTGAGGGGTCTTGTTACTTTGTGACAATCACAAAAAAATACACATGTCTTGACTACTGTCAAGATTATGAATGATAATGTTAATAGCGATTAGATAGCTATAACGTTACTGATTAGCCTACAGAACCAGGCATACGGGAAAAAAAAGCTATCTTAATGTTATGTAACGTAAGCCTAGTAACGTAGCGGGCAAGCTAGGGAGGACATTTTTTTGCTGTATGAGTGATGAATGCAGCAACTGCTCCAGGCGGAATTTCTTCCGGCGATCTGTCAATCGAATCGCTAATCTGCCAGAGAACACGTTACCAACGTAGGGCTACTTATTTGTACTTGAAAAGATCTCTGCGTACACGACATGTCTGCCATCTTCATCGTGTACGGCTCTCTACCACGAAGTGTCTTTTCCGCTTCAGAGTTCTAGATTAGCAATATTTCCAGTAAAGTGGAGTAATTCGACCAAATGGATTGCAGGGTATAACCTATCATAAATCTGAAACAACCACACAGGTAAAAATCACTGGCGCAAATTCATGTCGTAGTAAATGTGACAAGAGGTCTACCTAAACTTTTCATTTACTTTGAATCTTTGAATCTTGCCCTGACGATATCATTACAATTGTGAACAGGAGTGGTCAGAAAATCACTCCTTTTTTTTAGATTAGTGATACACGAGTAAATGGACCAGCGAGCTATAGTAAGTCGTACTTGTACCATGTCAACCATTGTTTACATTGTTGTACGTAAAGTAAAAGAACATTTTTTTTTTTCATAACTGACTAAGTGTTTACTATAATTTCAACGACAACATGTGTCTTTTTTTGGAATCAACAACTTTTGACAAAGTCGTTGCCCCACCACCCCACCCAAATCGTGTGACGTGTGCGATGTCACGTGACCTTGTATGTACGATATACAAACATAAAGTTTCTGACATTTATGTAGCAAAAATTATGAGGATCTTCAAATTTGTAGAATATTTCATAACATTTGCAATTCAAAATGCAGACAAAACTTACGGTGAAGATCAGACATAAACCACGCCCACGTACATAAATGATTGACGGATACTGGTTAGTCCAAAGGAAACGTATCGGGTGTAACGAGCCAGTACCGCCGGGAACTGGACAATAGATACCACTACAGGTCCGCAGGTAACAATTTAAATAAAGAAGTGAGTAAAACACCCAGACATTTCTTTTTAATTCTTAAAATCTTTCGAATGGTTTCAGTTTTACTGCCTGAGATTTACAGTAACATTTTGTTTGTTTATGTGTAATTTTACTGGCTGTCCTATGATTGTATACGGGGAGATCGGTATGTAATCTACCCGATCTGGGCAGTAAATTGTTGTAAAACTTTTTTTCGTCACTGTCACAGGAGTAGTGACAATGTCCTGATATACTGCTTTAAGAAAAATGTCAGAATACACGTGGATTTTCTACAGAGACCATATATACAGCGTTTATTTGACTGTGGGTATCGTATAATTGATTAGGTATGATCCGGCATAAAACAGCAAACCGCTTCGTTTCAGATGGGGTTTTGTTTGATTGGATAGTGTTTTCATTAAGATACATTTCTGTAATTGTGTGGTATTCGTTAGAATGGGAGATGTTAAGTCAGTGACACCGGTAAAAAATTTTTTATGTCATACATGTGAAAGAAAAGAAAATCTACACGCGCGCGCGCGCAAACACACAAACACTCGTCTTTACATACATTTGAGAAAAAAATCGCAAATACAACTAACACACAGGCGCACGCCCTTTCATTTAGGACTAGCCGGTGTTTTTTTTTTTTTTCACTCAAAGTATGTGGACAAAAAACACTGTATGAGTGACGAATGCAGCAACTGCTCCAGGCGGAATTTCTTCCGGCAATCTGTCAATCTAATCGCTAAGCTGCCAGAGAAAACGTTACCCAATTGGGCTACTTATTTGTAGTTGAACAGATCTCGCGCCAGTGTTAACTATTGGAGTAGTGTCAATGCTCTGATGAACTGATCTGATAACAATGGTGATGGAATATGCGTAGCTAGTTCAGAAATGTTCTACTAAAACCATGTATCGCTTTCGGACACTAAGCGTGAATTTAGCTGTTGCCAGAGAACACGTTACCCACGTAAACCCATATGCTTTTATTTGAACCAGGGTTGTAGCCAGCCTGAAATCATTTTCAGTCCCCTTGATTTTCAATGGGAATTCTATCGAGCACCAAAGGCATGGCGTGACGTTGCGCGTCATTTCTAGGGGGTCTGGGTCCCAGAAACTTTTTTAAATCAAGACCCTCTGAACCACTATTTCCTGCATTTTGAGGTGCAAATCTTGCTTGTAGACTTAGATGTTCAATGGCATCTGTTTTGGTGAAGAAGAACACATGGGTTTCAGGTTTTTTTTTTTATATCTTTACATATCAATTTTTGTCTGTCCCAGGGGAAGGAATGGGGAATTTTTTTTCAGTCCCCTGCTGCAAAATTCCTTCAAAGGACTGAAGGACATGTGCTGGCTACAACCCTGATTTGAACAGATCTCTGCTTACCCATGCTTGCACTTGTGCCATCTCTCCCGTGTACAGCTTTCTACCACCAAGTGTCCAAATGCTAACCAAAGGAGAACAAACGTCCTCCCTAAGTTAATTTTAGAACAATCTCCTCAAAATCATGGCGTGGCGATATCCGTGTATGAAACTGTTCTATTAAGCACAGAGATGTGACCTATATAAAGGACATTTCCTCATTTTGGATTAGTCACACACAACGGATTTTGACTAGCATGTTACAAAGTCTTACTTGCACCTTAATATCTTGTCGTACAATACTATTCATCTTCGCGAGTGCATTCATTTGAAATATTTACAAACAATTGAATAAGTATTCACTATAATTTGAACGATAATTTCGTTGATATTTGTAATATATGCCACTTTTGACAGAGTGGTTGCCCAACCACCCTGGCCGAAATCTGACCTGTGTAGAAGTGACGTCATTTGACCTAATTGTACGATATACAAAGATAAAGTTACTAGCATTTATATAGTTACTGTATTGACATAATACCAAAATTCAGTAAAGTCATGAAGGATTAAACATCTCTAGAATGATCTAGAATGACATTTAAAGTTGAACATGCAAACAAACCCTTCCAATGACGATCAGACATAAACCACGCCCACGAGCAGGAAATGATTGACAGATACTCGTTCGTCCCAAAGAAACGTATCGCGTGCCCCGAGTCATTTCTACCGAGGTCCGGACCAGAGGTACATCTACAGGTCCGCAGGTGACAAAGTGAAAAATGAAGTGAGTAATAACAGAGACATTTGCTCTTGATTCCTGACGTCTATCCAACGATTTCAGTATTAGTGCTTGCAATTTGCAGTAGTCTTGTACTTGTTCATCTGTGTTTTTACCGGCTGCCTTTAGTTTGACATACAAAATGATTGTATACAGTGAGGTCGGCATGTAAGTAAAAGTGCGCGATCTTGTCAGTTCCGATCACATTTTCGCCGAGTGCTCACTTCTATTCATGTGACAAATTATGTCGCGTTTTGCAGTAAAAACCTCTGTCACTAGAACCGTGCCAGTATAACTACTGGAGTAGTGTCAATGCCCCGATGAACTACTTTGAGAACAATGGCCGAATATGCGCAGCGCTTTTAGCTCAGAATGTTTCTACTGAAACCATGTATCGCTATCGGACACTGAGTGTGACTTTAGCTGTTTTCAGAGAACACGTTACCCACGTAGGCCCACTGATTTGCATTTGAAAAATCTCTTATAAATCATGGCGTTGCGATATCCGTGAAGTGAAACTGTTCTACTAAGCACAGAGATCTGACCTGTATAAAGGACATTTCCTCATTTTAGATTAGTCACACACGACTGATTTTGACTAGCCTGTTACAAAGTCTTGCTCGCACCCTAAGATCTTGTCAATCAAAATTATTCATCTTCGCGAGTGCATGCATTTGAAATATTTTCAAACAATTCAATAAGTATTCACTCTAATTTGAACGATAATTTCGGTGATATTTGTAATATAAGCTACTTTTGACCACACGCGCCAAAACTGCCCTGGTAGAAGTGACGTCATTTGGCCTAATTGTATAATATACAAAGATATAGTTACCAACATTTATATAGTTACTGTATTTACATTATACCAAAATTCAGTAAAGTCATGAAGGATTAAACATTTCTAGAATGATCTAGAATGACATTTGAAGTTGAACATGCAAACAAACCCTTCCAATAACGATCAGACACAAACCAAGCCCACGAGCAGGAAATGGTTGAGAGATACTGGTTCGTCATAAAGATACGTATCGCGCGCCCCGAGTCATTTCTACCGTTTGTACATGTACAGAGATCTGACCTGTATATAGAACATTTCCTCCTTTTGAATTACCCATACATGAGTAATTTTGACCAGACCCTTTCCGAGTCTTATCCTCACCTTAACCCTATCCAGACTGGGGGGGGGGGGGGGGGCGTAAAAGTGCCCCCGGCAACTTTGACGTCCTATACTTCCCGAACGGCTTGTGCTAGAACATCCAAACTTAGTGACTTTTCCTAGAATATTGTTGGCAACAATATGATAAAAAATAGAAGAAGTTTGTAATTTTTCGTGTTGCCATGTTAACGGATTTCTAAATGGCAAATTTTACAAAAATCACTAATTTTGGTTTAAACAATGGGATTTTAAGATTTTCCTGCTAAACTAAACTTCTTTTCATGTATCTTTAATGTCTATCACATCTTAGTTTAACATTCATAATTAGATATTCATAAATTATGCTAATGAGATTATGTTATTCCTCAAAATACAAAATGGCCGCCAATATAAAGATGAAAAGAATAACTAGCTTATTATCACTCGGATTTCATCACTACTTGGTATTTTCTTATAGAAAACATTCATGTGAACGTTTTCGATCCATTTTCATGGGGTTTTATAGCGCGCGGAAAACGCCATGTTGGAATTATTTAGGATCATTAGGATTAATTCAAACATACGGTTATATTCATTGAAAGGCGATTTAGCATTCGCAGAAAATCCTACACTGGGATTCATCAGCATCCGGATAACTCCAATTAAACGGCAATATCCCTACAAAAACTATTAGCATTCGTGGAAAATCCTACATTGGAATTCTTTAGGATCCGGATATTCCAAAAAAAAAAATAAAAAAACCCGAAAAAAAAAAAAAAAAAAACCAAAAAGAAACTAAAAAGAAAAAAAAAAAAAAGTAAAAAAAAAAAAAAAGAAAAAAGAAAAAAACAAAAAAAACAAAAAAAAAAAAAAAAAAAAAAAAAAAAAAGAAAAGCAGCTAACTGAGAAGACTGGTAAGCCCCAATCATTGACTTGAGAGGACTCACTTAACCGCCCGCACTAGTTATGAGAATTCTCCTCCAGTCAAATCAACAGAATTGGTCGAAGCATGTAATGTAGATAATCCCCCAATAGCAGTCGGACGAACTATTTTAGACACGAGCAAGAGGGCAGGTGTACGTAGCGAATGAGGTGGTTTATGAGGTGGTTATCGCACCTGACCAGGGATTATCTCACCGTATACACCGAGGATAAGGCGGGGCATTAACGTTATTATCATATAGCCTACACAAACTTGCAAATTCCTGTATGACGCATAGATCCCTTGGTACTATACGTGTGAATTCCTTTGTCGAATTTCTGAAAGTTCACATATGGTACATACATATGTAAGGAGATTACAGATTTCATTTTGAAACCAAAAATTCCACAGAAAATATTCGAAACATTGCAGGCTTTTTAGAAAAACAAAACTCATTATCAATGTTAACAGAAGGAGCCATTCCCCCTTGCAGTCTGCTCCGGCATATGTTTTGCTCCTTTTTATTGGCCCATGCCTGCATATACCTTTCTTTCGTTCCTTTTGATTGGTCAAAATGAATTAACACCCGCACCGGTGTTAATTCAAAATGAATTAACACCCGCAACGGTGTTAATTCAAAATGAATTAACACCACTGGTGTTAATTCAAAATGAATTAACACCACTGGTGTTAATTTGCACCTGCCTGGCCGGAATCGAAGTGTTACGGCGTCATAACCAACGTGGAACGGGGCCTTCTGATTGGTCCGCGGCGCCTGGCTATATGATA
>NC_049993.1:1946011-1947176 GCF_000003815.2 Branchiostoma floridae | reverse complement strand
TAAAAGTCTTTCGATCACATCATCACATTGTCTAAAACAATGTTCTTGGTATGTACAGTACAGGCCCTACTACATGTACAGTACAGGCCCTACTACATGTATAGTACAGGCCCTACTACATGTATAGTACAGGCCCTACTACAAGTATAGTACAGGCCCTACTACAAGTATAGTACAGGCCCTACTACATGTATAGTACAGGCCCTACTACATGAATAGTACAGGCCCTACTACATGTATAGTACAGGCCCTACTACATGTATAGTACAGGCCCTACTACATGTATAGTACAGGCCCTGCTATCTCTGCTAAGATAGTCAATCTCACCCACGTGTGACTTTCTTCCAGATATGGACAGATCACGAATGTGTTACCACATCTCCATTGCCTGTGTGGGATGGTGCCTGGCATGTGTTATGTACCACCTGGAGCAGCTACAATGGAGCTTGGCAAGTCTATGTTGACGGTAAGGTTCTGGATCTAGGCTCGGGGCTCAGCAAAGGAGCCAGGATGGACCCTGGCGGTACATGGATCCTCGGGCAGGACCAAGACACAGTCGGAGGAGGGTTCGACGCGTCTCATAGGAGATCTGTCTCAGGTGAACCTCTGGGACCGCGTGCTGTCATCAGCTGAAATGAGTGAGCAACCAGCGTCCTGTGATCACCATGGCAACGTGATTGACTGGGCAAAAACTTCCTTTGACATGCAGGGAAAAGTCACTTCTAGTGATTATTCATGCAAACGTAAGTGGATTCATATATGAGTATATTTGTTATATTCGGGTTTGTCTTTACGTATACCCTTAACTATTCCTGTCATACTAATCTATATTATCATATAGCCAGATGGAGTTGGCCAATCAGAGGCCCCCATTTCCCATGGGTTATCAGGCAGTAACCTCAAAAGTGGTCGGTTATTCTAATAACCGACCACTTTTTGGACCGCACCATTATACAGGGGACAGTCATGAATTTTTTTTGTACTGTTGTTTGTGTGTAAACCATGCATAACTGTCAAAAATATTATGATTGATTGGTTATGTTAATTAGGGCTCCACATGGGGAATATAGGGATACTTGAAAAGGAATTATGCTGATTTTACACATTTTCATTATGGCTTTCTAACGTGATTAAGCCGGTACCTTCCTAAATCACTTCATATATA
>NC_049993.1:1846304-1941511 GCF_000003815.2 Branchiostoma floridae | reverse complement strand
ATGTTTATGCATTCATAAAGCAAAGGAAATGAATGCGATTGACGTATTAGAGGTACTTATTTTTAACCGTTGCGCAGAATCACGCTCTATGATATGCAGACTAATTTCATGAAGTACCTACTGAATAATGAAGTAATAAAGGCAGGTATACTGTATGTTGTGTTGTGTTGAATAAAAAAGAACCTTACAGAGTGTTATAACTTAGTTTGCCTAAGGAAATTTTAAAATTCCAGTGTTTATTACATTGGGAAAAAAACGGGCTAAAACCCACATTGCCAAATAATTCACGCTTTATTCGACAAAGTCCAATTTGACGTAATTCCATAGTGAGTAAGACAAAGTTGTATGTGTGTGATAGTAAAATTTACAATCGAAATCAATGGTATCTGCTTTCAATATTGATAACTTCTATGGTACCCAGTATTTTAATATGGTACAGCTCTCAACAAAAACAAAGCAGCCATCTTGGTTTTCTGTGGTGTGTTGCGTCTGTTGACGTGTTAATGTTTAATCATGACTATGTGTATGTAGTACTATACAACAATGTCGCTACTGACTTGTTTTTCTTCGGTCTATGCGTGTCATAAAGTATTATGTCCAACATATGGAAATCAAGGAAAATATCGACTTTTAAAGAAAAGTAGTGATATTCAAAAGCATATGACTGTTAATAGACAAGAAGAAAAAACTGTTTTATGTGTTTGCCATTAAGATGTGCCATATCGAAAAAAGATAGAGTTAGCAAATTCGTACTGCCTACCAGAATTTTATTTTTGCAGAGCAAGCTTATAGATGGCTTAAACCTAAAATCTTCTATCCTGCATTAAAAGCCACGTGTCGCCAAAAAATCTAAACCATAACATGTCTGTGACAAAAAGTGCAATAAACGTCTACTAGGCTTTGTTGCATAACCAAGGTCACAGACCAAGGGGCCTAAAATCACCCTTAACCTTCGTGTTCCTAAGCATTGTCCACATACCAAATATCATAACAATTAATCTAGAGGTTCTGAAGTTTTGATGACCACAAATATGTGGGATAGTGTGGCGCAGTCGGTAAGATGTTTTGACCCAGACCTAGCTTCGGTTAAGGCCGTCTCTCGGTTAGGATTTTAAATGGAGGCCTCGTTTTGAAGGAAAGCCACATCTAGAGCACGTTAAAGATCCCTCGGCAATTATCAAAAAGAGAAGGTTGATTCCAAACCGAATTACTTTCCTTTAAATTTTCAGGGGTGTGAAAGAGGATATTTACATCAGACCCCACCAACCTTCTCTCAATTGAGACGGGGGCCGATACCTACTGCCAAGACCATTTGACCCTTTGATAATGTCACACTTCCGTTCCGGATGTCTGACTTAGGCTCTGGGTCATTTTAACCTGAGAAGGATCAGAGGATATTATGAATGGATTATTTTCGAGTATAGATAAAGGCACAAACAATGTGAGGCTTTATATGAGGTGCCCCAAACAACGCTCAACGCTTGAATTAGAAGAGCTCCTTTATATATCATGCCAACATACAGGAAGGCGGATCATGTAAAATTTATATAATATGAAATATAGTGGATTTGCAAACTTGCTTATTCAGTCTAGCAAATTAGCAAATTAGCCCCTGAATTGCATGATAAGCATAGAGTATGTAAATAATTACCTAAGATATCCACATACTAGCAATCAGCGTGATCCATCAACCCCTTCTTGCGTTATTTTTGTCAAATCTTGTCTTTTAGGGATGACGCAACAAATTAGCTCCAGTGCACCCAGACCCCACGGTAAGAAAGCTCAAATAAAAAAAAAAGGCTTGAAACCATTAAAAAGCCTTTCTAGGTGGGATTTTATCTTACATCTGAGCAGGTTCGGAGTGGCAGGGATAGGAAAGACCTGATACTTTTTTTTCTTTTAAAGGCAGTTGTAAAAAAATGACTTTCTCCACCTCGGGGTTTTTGTACCCCCATAAGATAGTGGTATCATCGCCAGATAGCTATTGGAGCCTAAAGGATCAATGCAAGGGCTCTGATTGGGGGGTGGGTGGTACATAGGGCGGCGGGGATCTTTTTGCAGACGAGCCATATAGAAATTCTTGCAAATGCGTTTGATGAGAAAGGACAGAGTAGTCTAGCAAAAGAGGGTAAGTCTCTATGGCTTGAACTTTTGAATCTTGAGATAATTGCACATTTGGTTCCTAATTTTACCACAGAGTAACATTTATTACTGAGAAACAATTGTGTTAAACTGTGTAGCAACCCCCTTTAAAAACGACCATGGGCCGAAATATACACACCTTGGTATTCCTCCCTTACAAGAGCCTTTCTGCCACTCATACATTATGAAAATAGGATCGCCAGAAAATGATATATCTACACTGTAAATTCCGCTGCGGTAAAATAATACGCCTGTAGGGAGAATATCTAACCCATCGTCTTAACAAGATTTCTTAAAGATCTACCCACATACCTAAACAAAACAATCCATGGGTCTTCCAGTCATCTTGCTAACAAACATCGCCCTTACAAGCTACCAGCAGCCACTACAATATCTCCTTTAATCCAGAAAAAAAGGCACAACACCACTCTTACACAGAAGGTTCACCCATCATTAGTGCTGTGAGACATCCGATTGACTTGTTCTGGCCTAAAAACTATAGATTGACTTGTCCCGGCCTAAAAAGCTGTAAACGCCACCAGTTTATTCTGCTGTGTCGCCGTGAAAGGCACGGACGTGCTCATGTAAACAGCAGTATGAGGAACAACATAACTGACAATACTCCATGCATAAAGCACGACAAACAAAGTGACTCAACCTTAAAGTAAGTTACTGTCACCCCAAGCGCTTTATAAGGATCAGCATTTCTTCTTTGGCAAACTTTCGTAAAAATTAGCATCAACTAAACATCCATATCAACTTAATATATGTCGAAAATAACTGTAAGATTTTGTACTTGTGGTAAGGGAAAACTATTGAGAAGGGTTTTACAAGTTTACAACATATAAACATTTGTCACAAGTTTTCAATGTTATTCGTCGTTACAATAAAGCCCACTCCTTCCAAACACCAACTTTTTAACTGTTTATGTTTCGCAGTTTTTACAGGTTGAAGTCATGCCCTTGGTACGATAGACGGTCGTTTATGGGCTTCTACTAAGCTATGCATGACATGATGCGAGTGTAAGGTCACGCCACCTGCACCAACTAAAGATAAACAACGCCATTTCTCGTGACGGCACAAGGAAGTAGCTTTCTCATGAGTTGTATAATGTAAAACTCTGCACCTGAACGGAGAGAGGTACCACTTGGTGACATGCTACTCTCGAAATCTGCGAGTTAGAATTGTGAATTTGGCCAACGAAATTTGAATGGGGACCGTGCGGGAGGCCACTATGTGCGTTCAGCGCCGCTGGCTTCGGTTTGTCTTCGTTCTGGCCTGCCTCACAACAACTGCAACAGGTAAGTGTGGTTTTAGATTTCTTGAATGAATGTCGCTCAGTGTATAGGTACTCCTAAAGAATGCATTAAAGCATTGTCAATCTAAAGTACAACTATCTAAACCTAACTATCTACTCCTAAACTTTGAGACCAAAAGTTTACTGTTTGTACCCCTAGAGTTTTTAAATTAATAAACTGTTTCTCTCTCTCCCTCCCTCTCACTCACTCTCTCTAACAGTACAGCGTGGTACATTGTATACCGAATTCTTCACAACATAGCTGGTCTTTATCTCTTCTAGGTTGAAGTATAATGCTTAAGGTGACAGGTAATACTCCGTAATGCACACTATGACCACAATACGAAAGAAGGGGCCCAGGGGGTAGCACACGGGCTGTTTTCTGCACTTTGGGGCTTCCCCCTGCTTGTCCCCGTAGGACAGTATTACAGTCCTTGTGGCTACCACGCTACTTTGGGGGCATTGAAATCTGTTGCCTTGCAGTTGGAATCGGCCGAAAACCTGGCGCTTTAACCTACTAACCCTAACATGTAAGGAAGATTACAAGCTGCAGCTTAGGATAGATTTAATTGATCAACACTCACCAGGAATGCTCACTAATTGACTCAATGTTGAATGCTATGAATAGAAGTGCGTTTGTGAGTACATATGCGTTTCCAGGTAGTTAAGTACTGTTTATGCTTATTGTTTACTGTACTACATAGGAACCTAAATTTCGATGATTTTCGCAAAGTGCGCAGGTGTTGTGGTCCCGATTTTATGGGTCATTTTAGGCCTCATTTGGTGCCCCCTTTTGGTACTGCAGTATAACATCTGTACCTCTATTTTTTATGCTCTGGAAATGTTATGGTTTTTACTCTAACTGCAAACAGGTAAATGCTAACTTTTTTTTTCTTTATACCATCGCCTATATTTGATTTTACACAAAACATTCTATTTCTTTGTCAAAAATATTAAATTTTGGGGAATTTTTACTATACAAAAAAAAAAGAACAACAATATTTCTTTAATGATAAAATAGAAAATGTTCTTGACCCATACGTCATATCAACTGTCCATGCTAACCAAAGGGCTCTTTTTTTTCTTAGGTGTAGTAGATGTTACCATCGTAAGTAGGTACCAGTTCTTTGATGAATCAGCAGACACTTGGTTGTACTGTTACTACACGGGTAGTCTTCTGAAACAGAACAATTACCAGTTCGGTGTAGAGGTCAACACTGGTGAAGGAACGGGGTTTCCCACATGGAGAAGCACCGGCAGGGTAACAGGGCGCTGGAATGTGAGAATATGGGATGACTCTGGTGACTCCCGGGTCGGAGCATTCTCCTGTCGAGTAAGGTCCTCAGACGGAAGTCAAACTGAAAAGGCCGTCACATTCAAGATGAAGTCACAAGGTGAGTACGCAACTTGTTTCTGATTACACCTGCTTATCAGTTTATCGACAAGTCATAATTCAATAAGTCATCAACCCCTACACAAATTAAATGTCTAAATCATTTACTGACGTGGTCATGTTAGGCCATAGCAAGTAAATCCTATGGATGATATCTGTACCCTCATTAATTTTGGTTTTGAACAAAATGCACCTCTTGACATAATGAACATATTAAAAAACTACTAAATGTGAAAATATAATGTCTAAAAGTGAAACTAGTGAGGCAGTGGCACTAGTGAGGTACATAGAATGACAATTACTTGCAGATCTAAATGAAAAATAGTCTTATGTTAAAAGTAGCTCCAATGCGGTAGCCATGCGTGTAGATGTCTATTTGGTAAGGCTTAGGTCACAATTCGAAAAAGGGGCCCTGCCGGGCAATTCACGGGCTGTTTTTTGGCACTTTCGGGCGTGACCCCTGCGTTGCCCTGTGGGACACCTCGCGGCTGCCGGGGTATTTTGAGGCCCGGCCGGGACCCTGGTTCAATTTAAGTCTGAGTTAAAATGAACCAGGGACCCGCTCGTACAACCACCCCGCGACCTAATCGTGACAACACCGAGAGGGACCCCTCCGGTTGCCGGCAGTCTGTCGGAATAAATTCGTTACGTCAAAGACCAGGTTTACGGAATAAAAGTGTGTAATTCGTAACACCGGGTCAAATATGTGACGTCACAGATCACGTGAAAGGACAAAAGCCGTGAACTTACACGTATCACACAGTTCTCGTATTACAGTGGAGTTAAGTGCATAGCGCTATACCAAGGGAAAGGAGAAGACCAGGGGAAACAGCCCTTAGCCCACTAGGCAGGCGGAAGAATTCAGCAACAGAAACTTCTGCAGACAAGGGCTGAACAGAGGGGGATAGGACAACACACCACGCAACAGACCACATAATAGGCTGCATCACTGAGAAGCAGGACGAACAGATAGCCTCCTTCATAGAAAGCTTCTATGTTTTTTTACGATATTACAACCCCAGACTATAGAAACAAGCTGAAGAAAGATGTTTGGTTGAAGAAGAACGTTTCCTCTGCAATTGGCCGACGGAACGCCAAACTTGCAGTCATTCGGACCCATAAGCCATTTTTTTTTCGTTTTACAAATATGAAAATATAGGCCTCAACAGTTTGGCAAGTCATCCGCCGACATTAAAAATTCCACTAACATGTTTATTTAGTTTAGTTTAGAAACGTAACAGTGCCGCACGTCAGTGCGAGTGCGAGGAAAAGTTGGCGAAAAAAACCGTTCCGCAGTGAACGGACCCCGACGTACCGCACCAGTACTCCAAGTTCAATGATGTACTACCTTAAGTGAATGCAGGCAATGCTTGTTTTTATACCCCTTAAAGAGTGCCCACCAGGAGCCTGCCTGGTTCCCTGCCGTTGTTCGCAGGGCATGCGGCAGGGACCCTACAACTGCCCCACCGGGCTGTGAGAGACAAACGTTACCCTGTCGGACCCCGCAGGGGTGACTAAAGGACACCGTCAGCACATCTGACGGGTGTCTGCCGGAGACGAACCTAGGAAGGTGGAAATTTTTCAAAGAAAAATGACGGGGTGCCCGCCGGAACACTCCGGGACCCCCATGGGGCAGCGCGAAGGCAACGTTTGATTGTGACCACGACAGCCGGTAAACAGCCGGTGTCCGCCCGACTTCAGAGCCCGGCCGGGGCTACATCCCTGACGGGCACCGGGCCAATTGTGACCTTAGCCTTAGGCCAGTGCCGCGCATTAATGTGACTTAAATTGTGCATCTCTTGAAACAGAACGTATTTCGGCTGTAACTCCATGTTTTCATGCTGCAATTCTTGTTACAGCGTTTATGGTGTCTATTTTGAAAATCTAGTACATGTAATTTCAATTTTTACGTATGTTTTCTTTTCACCCTCTCACGTCATTACATTTAGAGTATTAGTAAAACTATTACTAAGCAGATAATGTCATCCATAAATAACTACCGGTGGAGGCATAGACTTTTGGTTATTTCAAAATGAAAAGGACCGATGATGTACCTAATGCCTGTTAATGAATAATTTATTTTGTGCACGAAAAGTGAAGTAAATACATCCCCTAAATTGGTAATCTGTATCTATCATTAACATACCTCTTTCTAGCCGATGTCTGGCCCGTGGCGTTCACAGTAACCGCCAACACGGGTGACCCCGTGACCCTACAGATGGTGCAGAAGTCCGGTAGAACCGGTACCCTGGTGTGGAGGAAGGACGGGTTGGACGGGACTGTCCTGACTGGACAGAACGGTCTCAGCCTCACCATAGCCAGTGTCCAGGCTTCAGATGAGGGGATCTATGAGTGCTGCTATCAAGGGGATACTGATAGAAAGCAGGGCATTATGAGGCTCATTGTCAGAGGTATGTTTTGTGACTTGTGTTATTGTTGGGCAAGATTTTTTCTCAAATGTAAATGTATAAATCTAGGCCACGCATCTTTCTTACCAGAAAAATAATAGGTATTGCGCCTATCATTTGCATTTTGTTGCGAATGACGAAGTATGACAAGGAAATGGATTGGGAAACATTTTATATGTCCTTGTGTAATACATATCATTCAAATACTGTAGGTTTGAAATAAAGAGACCAAATTTGGCTGCAGAATGATTTAGCCTAAAACTGCACTTGTATTACATGTGTATGTTAACAATGACTAACATATGTTTGCATATGATACAAATTTCTACTTTGTAAATAGTTCATATTCAATATCGCTGTATGTCACGACAACTGCAAGTAGATTACCACCTTCGTGTCGTGCATATGCAGAGTTTTGACGTCCACTGAGAAATACAAAATATTGAGTATTAATGAAAATGTCTCTTTAGCGACATTGGAATGGGAACTAGCGCTTACAACAGTTTTGCTAGCTCCGCTATTGGAATTGTGATCATGACTATCCAAGACGCAGTGGAGAGAGATTAAGAAATACTGATTGCTGATGTAGAGTGTCCAGACCACTGCATCGGCAGAACACAGCGGACTACAACTAATATCCCTTACAACAGTTGTGATACTTGTTCCTCCACCAGGTTGTGCCGAGAACAAGTGGGGCCCACCCTCCTGTACCGGTGACTGTCCTGTGTGCTACAACGGCGGTGTGTGTGACGACAACACGGGGGAATGTGTCTGTCCTCCGGGGTTCTATGGTCAAAACTGTGAAAGTGGTAAGATATAGAGATGCGCACAATACTTTAACCTTCTTCAGACCAGGCTATTATCTATGTTAGAAAATGGCAGTAATATTGCAAATAAACGTGGAAATACTTTGCTAGAACCAAAATTTACAATTTTTGTAAACAAAATTACCGGTCTATAAATGGTTGCCATAGCAACATGAAAAATGGAAAATTTTCTAAACATTGTAAAATCGTCGCCAACAAATTTTTGGTTGTTCTAGCGTAAGCAGACCCCCCCCCCCCCCCCCCCTCCTCTGAATAGTGTTAAAGCGGTGTTTGTATGGCTGAATTTGGGGACCATTGTTGGGGTGAAAAGGACTACTAATTTACTAAGTGTATGTAAAATGTATCATTCGAAAGAACTTAAAGAGATGTATTCTTGTTTGAAGCCTGTGCAAACAACAGGATCGGTACCAGCTGCACGAGAGAGTGTGAGGGTGGAGACTGTACTGGCCAGCTGCTGTGTGTGATGGACCCGTACGGCTGCTCATGTGCTCCCGGACTCATGGGGATAGAGTGTAATACAGGTGATTTAGATTTATTGAAATTGCTGACAAGGCAATACATAGCAAACCTAGCAGCTTAGCGGATATTGGGTGCCAACATACATATACATATACATACACTTATCATAGAATGCACATAAGAAACGTTCTTCAAAACTCTGAGCCTTTAGCATTGTTCTGCAACGGAGAATCTTTTTTTTTCTATTTGCTTTTGGACAGACGAGGACAATGTGGCATTGCACTGAAGTTTTGTAACTGATATTAACAGTGCCACATACACGGTACAGATAGAATGTAATGGTGGTACCCGACCGAAGTCAGGTACCTATTTTTACACCTGGGTGAAGTGAGGGAAGTCGTGTAAAGTGCCTTTCCCAAGGGCACAACGTCAGGGGCACGGCGGGATCGAACTCAGGACCTATACTGGCTATAGATTCCGAGTCGAACGCTCTACCAGTTACGCTACGCCCGACGCCACAATATTTAAATCACATGTCAGAAGTAAAATGGAAATTCAAAATATGCCAATGCCTGTACATTTAACATAAAATTGAATTCTTTTCGTTTGAAATTTTTGTTAAAACAATGTGACATTGCACTTAAGTTAGCAAATTATTTTGGTACTACAAAGAACAGTAAATTTGATAATTGGAGATTTGCCATTTTTTTTTCAAAGATCGGCATTGGAAGGTGCATTTTCGGTCTACCTGCCCGAAGTTTGGTACCCACGTTAATCCTTGGCGGAGCGAGGATAGCTGCATTATCTATCTGTCTCATAGGCGCAACATTGGTGGCATGTCAGATCTGGATTTCTGGCCAACGACCGTCACTGCTACCCCAACACGACGCAACACTAATTGCCTGACTTAAATAAATTCACCATTTTAGAAATGTGATACTTCAAGACCATGTCCTTTCTTGCATAAACCTAATTAGATACTTCCTACTTCAGTTTGCCCAAACGGCATGTACGGTACTGGCTGCACCCAAACCTGTCACTGTGCAAACGGACCCGCTGCTTGTAACAAGACGACTGGAGCCTGTATTGGCGGATGTCTGGACTTCTGGACTGGGAACTCGTGTCAGATACGTACAGGTACAGGAAATAACATTGCTATTCTCATGATACAATGTATATGTAGACGTGCTTCTTAAGTCATTTTTGTGGTAGCTTTGTGCAATTAAAAATCATGTCGCGTAGGTTTCAGCTTGTTTCTCGCACGTTATGCTGTCATGATTACAACACTTCTGCTTTAGCGACTGTATCGTACGAGGATCTCTTCACGAAAGAGGAAGGACGCTTCTTCGGTGGTTCTCCTGATCACATAACAGCATACTACAACATAGACGCAGACGAGTGTGCCCGCCGCTGTCTGCAAGGTTACGGAAGTTACGACGGCGTCAACCCGCCATGTCTGTCCTTCAACCATCGCCCCGCGGGATCGCCAGAGGGCGGTAGTGCACGGTGTTGGCTCCGTAGTAGTGACAAGGACACGGCGGCGTCTCCTGGTCCTGAGTGGGACAGTCAGCCTTTCCGAAATTACTACCAACGAAAACGTATGTACAATATACTGACGTATATTATACTTATTTAATATTTCCTTCTATCTTTCTACTTATTTATCTATCTTGCCATATCTGCCATGACTCTTTTTTTTCAACTTCACCAAGAAGGTTATATTTACGGCAGCGTTTGGGTAGACTTTGAAAGGGAATAACTCAAGAAGGGGTTGGCGGATTGTAATGATTTCTCGTATGTTTATAGCTTAAGTAAAGCTCCATATAATTACATATTAATTATGCAAATCAGAGTCTAGTTTGCATAATAAATTAGGTAATCGTCTAAACACGCTCAGTTCCATAATAGTGACATTTGTAACTGAGAAAGAGAAGAATATTGATAGATATGTTATTCAAAATATAGACTTAATTTGCATAATTAATGGGGAAATGATATAATGTCATTGTGGCAAATGACGGGAACTTCATACTTTGGAAGTAATGTACAGGTGAACATCATTAAACATAAATTATGCAAATTAGGACCTAATTTGCATAAATTATCAGGAAACATGATAAAAACCTTTTTAACATAGATTGTTTATGTCTGTTGTTTGGTGGAGGAGGTGATTAAGTAATATCATTTATGTCAATGATAACCTTATTTGCATAATCAATGACAAACACAATTGATACAGCAGCTGTAAAGGGTAGAATCATTTGGCAAAGGTATGGGGTCGTGAAACTCTATCTATAGATTTATCTATTTAGCAATCTATCCATCTACTATTTTTTCAGTTTCCATGCATTTCTGATGAGGCAAATGTTGAATGTGTTTATGTGAAGTTTATAGAATGCATTGTTTTAGATTGTATTTAGCATGTCCATTAATGTGCAAAATATTTTAAGTCAGCATTTAGACAAGAGTATAGACTAGACTTGTACAATAGATTATTTGCCCACCCATTTTCATGCTACCTGCAATTTGCCCTAATGCAAGAATTTGTAAGAAACTTACAGTTGATGCGTTCACATCCTTACTATTCCAGATTTCCTGGCGCCCCAGGACTGTACTGACATGTTCACCCTTGGGGTTCAATACAGTCACGTTTACACAACTGGCCACCCGAAACCATTTCATGCCTACTGTGACATGGACACTGATGGCGGCGGGTGGACGGTCATACAGCGGCGGCAGGACGGGTCGGTGCCGTTTAACAAGACATGGACTGAATACGAGCAGGGGTTCGGCAATCCCAGTGGAGAATACTGGCTGGGATTGGAGAACATCCACAGTCTGACAACACAGAAACAAAACGAACTGTACGTGTACTTGGAGGACTGGGAAATGAACAGCCGGTTTGCGCGTTACAGCACGTTTTCTGTAGGTGATGCCGGCAGCAAGTACACGGCAACGATCCGTGGGTATAGTGGGAATGCAACTAATAGTTTGGACCCGTCCACTGCACGTCACAGCATCAACAACAGAATGTTTTCTACAACAGACCAAAATAACGCCGATGCCAGGGCAAACTGTGCAGGTTTTTTCGGGCAAGGAGGCTGGTGGTACCCCCCAAGTTGTGGTTACACCATGTTAACCCTCAAGCACCCGACCTTTTTTTGCGACTAAAATGACCGAGTGGGGTCCAAACGGACCCCAAAATGTTTTGTTCATAAAATCTCAGTACCATTTCTTATCGGCGATCATTGTATATACATTGCTTCGTCAATGTAAGAGGAAGATTTTGAGATGTTAAGGTGTTGCTAATTCCAACTCATTATCATAATTTATACAAAAGTTAGGAAGGACCACGTTTGGCACTAAACCTATTCCGACCTGATAGGGGAATTTTGAGGCCCTCAGCAACATTTATGTCGCATAACTCATGAACGGCTAGAGCTAAAGCTACAAAACTTGGTAATTTATCACAAAATATTGTTTGCAAAAGTTTTTAGTCAATAAAGTAAGTTTATCATTTTTGGGGGTTGCCATGGCAACCATATTCTAACAGGCATATTTTGGCCAAAATTTGACAATTTCAATTTAAACAAGGTTTTCTTAGTAAACTACACCTGTTTTCTGACAACAATTAAATTCTATGGAATTCAATGTAATTTTCATGACTTAAAATTTATAATTTATGCTAATTTGATGACGTCATTGGTCAAAATCCAAGATGGCCGCCCTGATTAGGCAAATGACGTCATAATGGCGTCACATTACATGTTGATGACACAGAAATTATTGTGATGATTTAAGTTTACATTCTTATTATTGTCTAAAAGTTTGGCAGTCATACTGTAAGTGGTTAAGGAGTTAGCCTCCAAAGTTTGTTTTAAAAACTGCACATTTTTGCTGGGGTCCGTTTGGACCCCAGAGGGACTGAATACAAACTTTCTTTATAATTTCCACGCTGTTGTACTAATCTTTGCGAAAACTTAGGAGAAGGTATAAGACATATTGACTGACAAAGTCACGGAAGGATTTTTTCTTCAGTTATTTTTCTGATTACGAGCTTTTTCAGCTAAGCTTTATTGCTGCGTGAGTCAACACGATGACTTGTCGTTTGTTATTCATTTCTTCGACAGAATGTTCTGGTACCTACGGTCCTGACTGTGATACCACCTGTGGACATTGTTACCAGAGTCAGACCTGTAACAGGCTTGACGGAACATGTCCAACTGGAGGGGCTCACGTGTGTGAGGCCGGGTACGATGGTGACAACTGTCATCAAGGTGATATGTATTTTTGCTAGTTCTATTGAAGTTAACCCCTTCTTATCAAGTTACGCAAACTACTTGGTTATATCGCTTTCATTAAATCCATTTATTCATGTTGATTTCTCTATTCTAGAGTGTTCAGGGTCATACGGCCCTGACTGCAGTACCACCTGTGGACATTGTTACCAGGGACAGACCTGCGACAGGTTTGACGGAACATGTCCGACTGGAGGAAATTTCGTGTGTGAGGCTGGGTACCATGGCGATAACTGCGATCAAAGTACGTTTAAAGTCCCGTATTATTATTAGGTAGGTAGGTAGGTATCATTACCTGTATGACTTTCATACTGAGTGTTCCGAGACACCGGGACTTTACCCATAAGGCTTGTAAGCATCATTATTATCATGACCGAAATTTAACTTAATTTTGGTTAACCTTTATATTATTTTGAACTGTCATTAAGGTATTTCTCTTTAAATTCTATTGATTAGAAGTTAACCTTTCTTTTCACTTTCTTCATATCTTCATGAACATGGCAGGACGTTGCCACCCTTGTGGAGGAACCCCTTCCTTGACCCGTTCTGGACATTCTCTTCTCTTCTTACTTTCTTAAATTTTATCAAATTTCTTAAAGCTTTTTTTTTCCTTAACTTTTTTTTCTCCCTTACTTAGGGTGTTTATCAGGGTCATTCGGTCCTGATTGTGATACCACCTGTGGACATTGTTACCAGGGTCAGACCTGTGACAGGTTTGACGGAACATGTCCAACTGGAGGGTCTCACGTGTGTGAGGCCGGCTACCATGGTGACAACTGTCATCAAGGTAGGTTCATAGTCATTTCATATTACCTGCATGGCCTCCGTCCTAAGTGTTCAGAAACGTACGGACTTTACCCCTTGTACACACTGTAACAGGAATATGACCGGCGACAGGGTCAAATGATCATTTCCGACAGGAGAGCCTCACCATGGTGCCGGAGGCAATTGTGACCAAGTTATATTCAGTTTTTAATCATACACGATGACTTATAGTTTAACATTCATTTCTTCGACAGAATGTTCTGGTACGTACGGTCCTGACTGTGGTACCAGCTGTGGACATTGTTACCAGGGTCAGACCTGTGACAGGTTTGTCGGAACATGTCCGACTGGAGAGTCTCACGAGTGTGCTGCTGGGTACCATGGGGACAACTGTCATCAAGGTAATATAATTCATGTTTATTACTTCCGTTAAAGTCAGTCTTTCTTATCAGGCTCTTCCCACTGCTTCAGTATATCTTATTTGATAATTCATTTTCCCCTCTTTCTTAGAGTGTTCAGGGTCATATGGCCCTGACTGTAGTACCAACTGTGGACATTGTTACCAGGGTCAGACCTGTGACAGGTTTGACGGAACATGTCAGACTGGTGGGACTCATGTGTGTGATGCTGGGTACCATGGGGACAACTGTCATCAAGGTATGCTTAAGCCTATAAGCTAATATGTAATATGTTATTATGTCATTAATATACAACGCTTCAAGTTATGAAACCATATAGTACAGGCAGAGTTGTCGGATCCTTTCAAAATTTAAACTATTACCCATACTATAACTATTTACCCATAAGTGTCATAGATATGCTATTAAATACCCGCATCCGGAGAACAGTTCTCGTTCACAGGGCAATGTAAGTAGGGGATCTCACCATGCTGGATGGCGCAGCAATTGAAAGACAAAACAAAACATAGCAATCGATCGCAAACAATTCTGCATTGTTAGATTGTGGCAGGATAAGGTAAAGCGGTCAAAATAATGTTGCTTATTACGTTCTACAAAACCATAATAACTTTCTGTAGAATGTGATGACGGCCACTACGGAAATGACTGTGTGGAAGCTTGTGGGAACTGTGCAGCAGGGGCTGTCTGTGAGAAAACTAACGGTAGCTGCCCAGGATGTGAGGACCCATGGGTCGGAGACACCTGTAAAATGGGTAAGTAAAGAATAAATCAAAGATACAACTAGAGTTCGACGAAATCATACCTTTGCCAAATGAACCAGGTTTGTTATGTAGAAAAATGTCTGTAGACATAAGTATGCTACTCATTACATATAATTATATATGTTATTTGATTAAGTCACACCTCTATGAGTGCAAGACTGCAAGCAAAAGCCTGTGATAAGACGATTTCATTTTGGTAGTCTGGAGCTGAGATACAATTTTTTCTGAAATTCAGAAAAATAGAATCCGTGAACCAAGACATTGAATTGGACTGGCCTGACGTTATCTTGATAACAGTCAATGCTCTGAGCAACCTGATACTCGAGAGTAGCAAGGACGTTGGTACTGTAAGGTCACATTGCAGGTGGAAGATGACCTGGAAACACAAACACACAGGCACACCCCAAACTATATCTCCATTTGTCATGGAAATAACTACTAGTATTAACAAAACCGCAGAAGTTCAAAACACATGAGATCAACCTATCCTCAATTTTCCTTCAACATAAGTCTGCTCTAGTTGGTAAAAGTGATTGGCACCCAGGGGGCAGGGGGCAAGGCTGGGTCAGCCTGCAAGCTTGATCTACTTGCCTGGCACTGAACAGTTGTCAATAAGACACGTCCAAGCAGAGGTAAGGAGAAACAGTGGATTTATAAACTTCCCACATTGATTATGCAAATAAGCTGTTAATTTGCATAACTAGCATCTCATCTTCACTAAGGCTATCCACATATAAAGAATCATGACGATCCGGCAACACGTTCATATTTCCCATTAATTATGCAAATAAGCTCGCCATAATTGATATCTATCTCTCTTGCCCAGCCACACATGTCACAAGTTGGAAAGTCCTATCATGGCCTGAGGTGGACTTATAAACTTTCCTCATTAATGATGCAAATGAGCTTCTCATTTAAATAGTTATCATTCCATCACGCAGGCCATCACTTATTCCATCTGCATACCAAAAATCATGACGATCCGTCAACACGTTCTCCAGTTATCCTCGTCCAAAGTTTGAAAGTAAGCCGGCGCCTGCACTTTCAACAAAGCCGCTAGGGGGCCCAAATTCGCAGCAATCACTCTGTGCCTCGAGGGCTCTCTACCGCTCAAAAATAATGACCGCAGCGTGTCCAGAACGCGAGAAATAAAACATGGAGGTTCCGCTGCAGTTCCTTAGCAAGCCGCTAGGGGGCCCATTATTGAACTCCCCCTTCGACCCCTACCCACCCACCAAATATCATCAGCATCCGTCGAAGTCTTCTCGAGTTATGCTGTACACGGACAAAAGTTAACCGGCGCCTGCACTTCCAACAAAGCCGCTAGGGGGCCCAAAATCGCAGCAATCACCCTCTGCTTTAAGGGGTCCCTACCGCTCAAAAAATCACGACCGCATCATGTCCAGAACGCGAGATATCAAGCATGGAGGTTCCGCTGCAGTACGTTAGCAAGCCGCTACGGAACTCCCCCTTCATTTTCCAGACCCCTACCCACCCACCAAATATCAGCTGCATCCGTCGCAGTCTTCTCGAGTTATGATGTTCACAGACAGGGGGAAAACACACAACCGGACCGAAAATATAACCTTAGCCATTCTGGCAAAGGTAAATACACACACATACGCAAACAAACCAAACACACACACAGAATCGGTACAAAATTTGTGGAAGCTTCTAAAGTTACCATTCAATAAACATGTAAATGTATTTCCGATCATATCATTGTTGATTGATTAATTGATTGATTGATTGATTTTATTTTGCACTTTAAAAAGTGATAACATACAGAAAATTATAGAAAACAACAGAACATGCAAGGCTTATACAAACTCTCCCCCCCGTCAAAATTTACAAATCATAATACAATTAAAAGGGCATGAAGATTATACATCAAACAATAATAAACCAAGTGAAAATAATATAACCCAGTGATCATCATAACGTTACAATTGATCTTAACATCAAAAACTGAAATTAGACAAAACTAAACATGATCTACAGATCATAAAGAAATAGTCAAAATCATACAATTAATCTGCAAGCAAAACCAATTGAAAGCAAATACAGAAAACCAAAGCAAGGGTTGCAAACAAACAGGTTAAAGTTGCACCAAATACACGGTATAATACTAATTGATAATCGAGCATAATATAATCAAAAGCAGGGAAAAAACAAATCAGGAGTAAATAGTTGGCTTCTCTATAAGGTTATTTTTCATACGTTTCTTGAAAATGGAAAGGGACTGACAACTTCGTAGGGAAAGACTTAGAGTGTTCCATATGGATGGGCCTCTAAACAATATAGTGAATTGTGTTCGGTTCGATTTTGTTTTAATAGGTCTAAGACTGTTTTGCTGCCTTGTACTGTGATTGTGAATATCTGAGTTGTACTTGAAAATGTCTCTATATAGGACTGGTAAGAAGGAATTTTTGTGAATAACTTTATGGACGAAAATGGCTGATTGTAATTTGTTTATGTCATATACTGTCAAAATCGTCAGATTGTGAACAAAAAGTTGCTGAGTTTGCTATAAAAGAGGCGTTTGATGCAATTCTAAGAAAACGTTTTTGTAGTAGGTGCAGTGGTTTTATTGAGGTAGTGTAAGTACTAACCCAGATGATATTGCAATATGTTAAGTAGGGGTATAGGTTGTTATTTATCAATTTCAATTTATATTATAATATAATTGAAAAGATTGAAAAGCCTCATGTTTTTAGTAATTCATACCCAACTTATCGTGATTGTAAACGCACATTTACTCTTTCTCTTGTTCGTTATCGTATACATATCATATTAAGCTTCAAGCCATTACCTGTATATATTGCAGAGCCAACTTCACCTCCAGCAGATGCTACCGTGCCACTGATCACTACTGCAGCATCCATCCTGTCAAGTCGGTACATAAAGACTACCACTGAGGCAATACGCAACGGTAAGTAGTTTTAAAAGCAACATTGTCTTTGATGTAACTACCTATCAAGACTATAACAGGTAGTTACGAAAAAAAAGAAATCATTCGGAAACTATCGGCATAGAAGAAAAAAAGATCCACTGCCTCCCATTCTCCTACGCAGGGACATCCAAAAGCCGAACCGCCTGCCTGGATGTACCCTGCTCTTTCAACCGTCACTCTTATTTTATTATTTTCTCTTAGTTCCTGACCGCCCTGCTTATAAATTTCAATGAGCTTACCTTTACATATGCGAGACCCCTTTTGAAAACTTAAAGGCTAATCTCTGATTGGCTGACAGCTGGTTTGGGGGGGACGTCCACATGAACTTAGAGTGACGGTTGAAAGAGCAGGGTACATCCAGACAGGCGGTTTGACTGTTGGATGTCCCTGCGTAGGAGGATTCTGCCTACGGGAACCCAATAAAGTACAAAATTCCCGAATGCCATACTTGGTCCACCTCCCAAATATGAGATGATCACAGTGTGACTACACAATTTTCAATCAAGTTCAAGTTTATGATCAATTGTTGTTTTCTTGTCATATTTGTCTTATATGTTTGTATCTATAAGTAAAGATAATTTTATCGGATTTGTTTCAATTTTCTTTTGAAAATGGAGCAAATTAGTTACTTATCAGGCAGAGGGTGAGCCATTGCCTTGGACACTATCTTGCATGGCACATTTATTTCTGGTAAAGAGGGTATCAAAACTACAGGCCCAATGCAATCACTATGGTGAGTTCACATATGTCTGTGTCCTACGTACCTTTTAGTATCATGTAGTAAATGTTGATGCCTTATTTGAATCAAAAGTTACACTTACACACATCGATCCAATGGCTTTATTTCCAGAAACACCCGCAGGTATAAGTGTTGGCCCCATCGTTGGCGGCGGTATGGCTGCCCTGCTGATGATCGTTCTAGTGATAGTAGGGATAATATGCTACAGGTATGCAAATCAACCATCCAAAGCATACATAATCAATTGTCTTGAAAAAGTGATTAAATTCTATGAATCAGAACCATATTATAAATATTCGGGGGATAAATTCGGCTGTGTTAAAAGATAAACACTGTTTTGCTGACTTATTCTTTTTCACAGATTTTGATATTAAGCAAATGTAAATGAGGTCCTTTTACTCGGTTGCTATTCCAGAGTTATCAATGCTCAAATAAATTATATCATAAAGGAGGAGAAACACTACACACCGACATGACACCATAGGTCGTGAAATAGACATGCAGATGGTCAAAGCAAGCGATATCAACGGCAAGGAATCCGTTGAGAATCCTACATGTACAACACTGAATGAAGAATGTTCACCTTATGAGACGGTAATGGTCTTTTCCTACATTCCATTACTTCTGTAAAAGCTGTGGTATTACATTTAGTCGTGTTTGTTTAGAAAGCATGGTTAAAATATTTGACATAGCTCGAAAGGTCAGATTCAGGATGTGTCAGAGTTGTTAAATCTCCTCATGTATCGAACATAATAGTTATTCCAAGAGCCTGGTTATTTACATGGAGGTATTGTTTAAGGTCATTCTCTTTGCTTGTGTTTTCAGTTATTAATACTGTATATGCCAGTTTATACATTGGCATGAAGTATATAGAAGTTGTATTAAGGCTTGCGTTCTAATTTCTCTCCTTAAAACTACACCGCTTATATATAACAGCTTCCCATCATCATCTATTTCATATATGTGTAACGTTTTGCACTTTTGGGTTGTTACCCATTTTAGGTGTATACTAGTGTATTAGTAAAAGCAGATGTTATTATTTCACACATTGCATGCACTGCAGGCCATTTACAGCATCGCAGACCTTGTAACTGTGGACGACGTAGTGGACTTTCTGAGAGCCAAGGGCTTTGGCCAATACGCTTCCGTATTCAAGCGTAAGCACATCTCTACCCCTTACTTATTTTCATCCCCAAAGAAGTAAAAAAATAATAATTGATGGGCCTAAGAAAACTGTTGTTGTCACATCAGAGATTGTTGGACTAGAAAATTGTATCTAATACTCTACAATTGAAGTTGTTTGCATAGTTTTATGTTTGAGTCTTTTATTGTCACAGCAAACAACATTTCTACTTTAACAGTAAAGTATTGCGTGACAATTACAGTCACAAACTTAAAACCACAGCGAAACCAACCCCGACAATAAATCCTCCGCAACATTTTCTCATTTTCTGTAATGTTCATATGATGTATTTGGCTAGGGTTTGCTTCTATACGTAGTGATTAAAATCTTGTTCATATGATTGATATCCAGGACACAAAATAGACGGAGACGCCGCCATGTGTCTGGACAGCGCTGTACTTGCTGAGCTCATCCCTGAGATCGGACCGAGGGTAAAGCTACAAAAGATGCTGCTAGAGCTGAAGAACAACCCGGTTTGTATCCTGCTTGTCTCTTCGATCACACAAAATTATTTTTTTATCTTCGATAAAGATGTAATGAAATGTTAGTAATGCGCCAGAAAAGTCTTTTCAGAATAAAGGCTACGAAGGAGTTAAGGGTTAATGTCACCAAATTGGCTTTCCATTGAACAAATGATTGATCAACTATGTGTAATCACCTTTCAACAAAACAACTCCATCCGTCATTCTACCCCTCGATAAGAAGCATCATTCCTGTTGCCATAGAGTTTAGGTAAACTTCCTGAGGTTTCGGTAGCAAGTTGTTCTACTTACATCTTTGGGTAGCTGACCCTACGCCTAACCAATCTCCTTCCCTTAGTGATGTTATTGGTGTGGTCCAGATTAAGGATGTCTGCAGCCACACTATACGTATATTCACGAGCTATCACTGCAATTTCTAGGAACCCACTGAAAGCTCCAAACCTGTCCACCCTGACTGGGAAATCCCCCGCTCCAGTCTGACGCTCGGTAAAGTCCTGGGGAAGGGTCAGTTTGGGGAGGTTCGTCTGGGGAAACTGAAGAAGAGAGCTGTCACCCAGACTGTGGCAGTCAAGACACTGAAAGGTGAATTGTATATTATATATTATTATAATTTATATTCGTATACACTTACGTTTGGGACAGTTTCCGTAGATATATAAGCAGTGACACCTGTGTTGCAATGTCATGTGAACCAGTAAGAATTGCCCTGAGGAAAGTGACAGACGGTCACCGAAACGTTGTTTTTGAAATAAAGCATGTGCAAAAAGAGACTTTATCAAGCGAATAACAATCCGATGGAAATATTCACGCAGTAATGTCTATGTCCCTAAGTTTTTTTTTTTAAATGGCGCTTGCTTTTTTAAAAAAAATCTGTTAAATCTTGTTCTCTAGAATCTGCCGGGGAAAAGGACAAATCGGACTTAAGTGGAGAGCTGGACATTATGGTCACTGTTGGTCGTCATGACAACATCATCAGTCTGGTTGGCGCATGCACGGTGGAAGGTGAATAGTCAATTGGATTTTCTTATTATTCACTTCACACAATAATTGGATATTCATGTTTGTCAAGAAACTAGAGTGTCCTTGACAAATATCCACGACTGTCTTTTCATTTAGTCTAACTGTGAAACTATGAACTTTACATTTAAGTATTTCAACATCAGTAAAACATAGGTTCATGTACATTTAACATGTACATTTAACAAGTATTGATATGCCAGCAATCTATCATGTCTAAGTTTGTCTATATTTGTCTAAACCACCCCTTTCCCAAGGTTCACTGACTCTTGTTGTTGAGTTCGCACCGAACGGGTGCCTGAAGGACTGGCTGAGGAACAACCGTCCAAAGGAGCTGAACCAGACAGACATCCCCTCCTCCGGGATCCAGCTGCCGATGGACCAACTCATCATGTTCGGTATAGACATCGCGAACGGGATGAGTTATCTGGCTGCCATGCAGGTACACAAAAACATGTTTGTATTTTGGGTTGTAGTTCACTGGTTTCCGTCGTAAAATGTTAAACAATCACTATATTTTTGTAGACTAGACACACATGCAATATGTAGTTTGCAATAACATATCAGAAGGTGTTGTGGGGTCAAGGAGGTTCCATTTTATGGAGGCAATTGTCATATTCAGGTAAGAAGAGGAGCAGAGTAAGCAGAGCAGTTAAAGACAATATTGAAATAGTAAAGATACGTTCGGGTTCTTAAAAACAATAATTTGACTGCGAGACCTTTTCATACATTATTGTAAAACTGCATTGTCCTCCATCATTTTCTGGGATAATCTCCTATTTCTAGATTATAGACATGATTCTTGAAGTTACATGCTTTCATAGTTTTCTTTGTCACGCGCTATTCATGATGCCATCACAACTGTTGTGAGTTTAGAATAGAGTAGTGCTTTATATGAGAAGAGCCGTTGGTAAGGCATCCCCCTCAAGTTTCGTGAACCAGCCTCGATTCAAATAAGAGAGAGAATTCTGAGGGAAGAAGGTCAGACAGAAGTTTGGATTGGAGATTCCAGAGGAGAGAGACTTGGAGAATGTTGGAGAGAAGTCGCAAAAAAGGATTGTGGTCTACACGTATCGTCTCGACTTCAGTCAATTGGAAAGAAGCTAATAACAACGTTATCATTTGTTTATCCAGTGCGTCCACCGTGACCTTGCTGCCAGAAATGTGCTCCTTGGGAAGGACCTGACGGCCAAAATCTCGGACTTCGGTTTGTCACGTGATATCTATGAGGAGTCTGAGTACGTCAAAAGCACGAAGGTATATTTCTAGTATCTGACTATTCTCCCAATAACATCCGTGAAAACTGAAGGTATTTCATTGCTTAAGAACCTCCGGATGGATAGTAATTATGTTTTGTGTGTGGATAGGAGTGAAGTCAATGTCGATTTTTGGCTCTCTGGTGACCTTGGTACTGCAGCGGTACGTACGTACATTTGTCCTGGGCATGCTGTAATCTTTAATTTTTGGTAGCGTGGAGTTATTAATGTATGGAAGATTTTTATTTAGGGTTGGGCCGGCTCCACTGGTAGCAACGTGTTTTATTTCGGACATTAAAAAAGAAGAGATGCAGTGATTCAGAATCTGGAGACGTTAGTAACTCCTTGTTGTTGAAGTTTTTTTTTCATGATCATGACATTGTCTTCCCCTTTTCAGAGCCAGCTTCCCATCCGTTGGATCGCCTACGAGTCCCTTTTCTACCGCGTGTACACCACACAGAGTGATGTGTATGTCATTTCTAAATTTTGCTGATCTAGACAGTTACATCTGAGTTCATTAAGTTTGTATATCTGTTCCCACAAATAAAACCTGCCTATGTTTTTCATATCTATTTTCATGTCTGTCAAGTTACATATGACTAAAGTTGTATGTTTTATGTTTCAGATGGTCGTTTGGATTTCTTTTGTGGGAGATCATGACAATGGGTAAGTAGATGCGCTGTGGACAGCTTGGTTCTACAATAGGCTTAATTTAAAAACAAAATAATAATCATCTCAAAACTCTCACATCATTAGCTGCGATTGATGATTTGCTGTAATATTCATAGCAGCTGCTTGACATGTAGTTCGGTATCATGATACAAAAACTTGTCTGAATGCCTCGTTGTGTGTGGCAATTACGATTATTGCGTTCTTTGCACTAACTTTGTAAGAAACCGTCTGTGCTTGATTTTCCAGGGAAACAGCCGTACGGACGGATGACAGGCAAAGAGCTGATGAAGCTGCTCCCGGCTGGCTACAGGCTGGACAAACCTGCACTATGTCCAGAAGATGTGTATGTTTACAGTACTATGCTAGTATTCGACTTTTATTTCCTTTAACATGAACGGATTTGGCGATGACAGTTAAAATCACCAAGCATGGGGTATACACATTTCAGCCCTGTGACCAAATACCGAATAGTGACTGAAGGGGGTATTTTAATCGGGGGATTCGAACATATGGATAACACTCTTATATAAACGATAACGCTTATGCGATCGTGCGAATAATATGTTGCGTTCATTATAAAATGAAAACGTTAACGGAAAGGAAGATTGTGCAACTGACTTTACACTTAGAATATATTACATTCTTGCTTATCGTGCTTTCGTATCTTCTTTTACTTTTGAATCTAATTTTTGTGGGATATCATTTTTCGTGTGGAGCAAGTATACGTTTTTGTTTTGCATTGTATGATATATGTATGCTAATTTCGCAGCTGGTTTGCACGATTTACCAAGTGGTCGAATATTCATTTTTGTTGGAAACGGGCGGAACTTGATGGGTGGGCGAGGATATCCTCCATAGAATCAAATCAACTTGGCTTACATCAACTATTCTGTACCCTGCCGGTTTGATGTGATGAAGAGCTGCTGGCAAACTTTAGCTGAGAACAGGCCGACTTTCCCCGAGCTGAAGGCAACCCTGGATAGGATCATTCAGGATTACAAGGTAACGTTTGTACCGCATCATCACTGTTCATTTTGCGTTGAGAACGGTGTTAATCATTCCTTTGTCCTCTCTGTAGGTTTAATTTCTTCATACATGTTTATATTTGTCTAGGAGTGGTCAGGAAAATGAGAGTGGGTGAGTGAGTGAGTGAGTGAGTGAGTGAGTGAGTGAGTGAGTGATACAGTGATACAGTGATACAGTGAGTGATACGGTGAGTGAGTGAGTGAGTGAGTGAGTGAGTGAGTGAGTGAGTGAGTGAATGGGTGAGTGAGTGAGTGAGTGATTGCCATATCCAATACCAGCAACCATACCCGTACTAGTTAGTGAATGAAAATATGCGAAAAATAAGGTTATTGCTGATTAACGGTAACATGAAATCGGACGGACAAATAGTGTAGAACAATACATCATACATGTGTCTACTATATAGTCTAAAACCCGGTTACATATCGGGCAAGGGTGGTAGCAATAAGCATTTGCCTTATAAATGTTAAAATCAGAATATAATTTTTGTTTTGTTTTTTTGCAGACGTATGCATCACTGCTGAAGTAGGAAACAACAGATAGAAAGAGAGAGAGACGGACAGTTAAAAAAGAAGTATCATTTTATTAAGAAAGAAACAGTCTCACTTTCTAAATAACGTATATAAAGAATAATTAAAGTAACCAGGAATATCAATAATTTTGAGATACGCCTGACTGGACAAGATGCAATACTAGATAGAGAACTTTTACATTTCTGTATTTTGTCAAAGCAGAGCATATATACTTTTAAAGCTGTACCATAAGCTTATATTATCAAGAATAATAATTGCAAGTATTTAGGAAACTTTCAGCCAGGTCGTAAATCTTGTGTTTGTGAGGGTAAAAAGTCTCGGTCTTACCCCAAAATAAGGTGTCAAACTCTTATTTCGGGACATAGTTTCATAGTTTGACGACTTTTTGCATTTTGCCACTTGCAGTGGCAAAATGCTTTGTGGCCAGAGTAGTCGCCGTTGTGATGTTGAGATGAACGGACCTGTTCAAAATCTGCAATGCATTTGTATACTTCTTAAAAGCTCTGTCGTGAGTCATTGTCTGTGGTCCGTAGTGGGGCCTGATATTTGATTAGATTAAATGAATGAAGTATGATATTCCTAAGATTGATGCAGCATATAATCAAATTATTGCTCTTACATTTTAATGTTGTATTACCAATTCATAAAGATGAAATGTTTTCCAACTAAATCGTATATATATATATAACAGTTACATATAGCCTATCCCAGATTCATTTGCGACTTAGTTAATATTCATTAGTAGGATTTCCAGTGCGAAATTTACATCCATTTAATATAAACAATAGTTTCAGCACATTCCAATAACTAGAAAAAAACGTGTACACACGCAAACCTTGGCAAAATGCCAGCTTTTTTAAAGCACTTGTTTTAACACTTACCAAGTTTTAAATCATTGCGGTCATTTCTTTTCACTTCGATTCTAATGGTACTAGTCAATTTGCTTTTGGTGATGCTTCAGCGCATTATATAATATTTACAAGAAACCCTGTATTGTTTTTGCTTCAATCCAATGGGGGCCGCCTTGTTGAATTTTGACGTTACAATAGACCAATCGTCTATCCTGTTACCAGTGACACCATTACATCTTACTTATTCATTACATCTCTATTACTTATTCACAAGCTGCTATATAAATTATCAAACCTTCATCATATCAAGCTATATAAAGGGGCAATACTCCTGTGCACTTTGGTTTGTGGGTTAAATTGTGTCGAAAGGATATTAAAGAACGTTTAATCAAGACTTAAGTGCTATCAATACGTACGGACAAAGATTAGTTATTTTTTCTGATTTGACGGAATATATGTTGTTATTTCATTTGAATAGATAATCGCTATAATTGCTATATAGAGTATCTCCGATTGATATTTACTTCCTTTTTGTTGTAACTTTCATGTTTTTCATGGTTATTGAGAGATGAAAGTTTGAAATGGATGACGTCACATAAAGTATCCTTGTTTAAATGAAAAATGTAGATATCGTAAAAATGATACTTTTTTATGTATCATGTTTGACAGTATTGAAGTGTTTCTTGTTAGAAGACGCCTTTTCATGGCCGTTATCCTAACAAAATGATGCATCAGATAATTAAGGGTTAATGACCCGCCCCGAGTTGTAGATGGTGTCATAACGCCTGGTCCTTTGCTATAACCACCGAATAAAACAAATGGTTTTATGAGCTCAGTTACCTCCATGCTTCACAATCTTGGCTGGCAGTCCCTCGAACTTAGAAGGAAGATTGCCCGCCAGGTCACCTTGTACAAAATCATCAACAACATCATGTACGTACCTCACACGACCATGCTTGTCCCGGTGGCTCGATGCTCCCGCCGCACCAATCACTCACAAACATTGCAGGCCATCGCGTGCAGGAACAACTACTACAGGGTCTCGTTCTTCCCTCGTACCATCAGAGAGTGGAATGGACTTGAGCCTGGTGTGGCGGAGGCGGGGTCTCTCTCCCAGTTCAAAACTGAGCTGGGGAGGACCCTGCTGCATTGAGCCACCCCCCACACGTCTTGTATGTATGTAAATACGTGTCCTATTAACCCACTTAATTCACCTGTCCTGTCTTTTGCACACAGAAAATCAGTTTGTTTTTATTTCCCTCAGCATTTTCCTTCATTTTTCCCATGTCTATTGTACCGGTCACTTGTATTGTAATTAAACTATGCGTTGTCTGCCAATAATCTCAAAAAATTGAGGCTAGGCAGTAGGAAAGAAGAAGAAGAAGAGCAAAGGACCAGGCGTTATGACACCATATATACCGAGGAACAGGTGGGTCATTAACCCTATTATCATATAGCCTACCCACACTGACCCATTTAAGAGTAAAGTAGAGTAGAGTAGAGTTTCCGGTTGAGTAGGAGCGACAAATTCCTTTATAAAACATACATATTTTATTCAGTACATAAATTTGAACAGTGAATTTGAACAACATAAAACTTGTATGTGAAATGTATTTCTGTTCCAAGGCTTGAAATAAGAACAAAGTCGATTCATTATGTTACAAACTGTTGCACGCTCCGTATTTCTCCACTCGCCCATTCTCCAGTTTGTCGAGTTCGTTCGTATCAGGCGCTAAATCTCTGCCAGCTTTCCTGAGGCATTCCGGGATCCCTGTGCTTCACAGCTCTTGAGAATCTCGTTCACTACGAACTCAGACACGACTTCTCCGAAGAAAGGTAGCATTTTGGTCCTCCAGCGCCATGACCGCTTCTCAATGGCGGACCGTGGTGTTATTGTCGTTTTAACTTGAATGGGCGGGGTGCAAATAATTTTATTTTCCATTTGCAGTTTAAATTGGACATGACTTCATTTTATTGTCTTAAATATTATAGGTAATTCAATGTTGTTTTAAGACGGCAAATGTTTTCTTTGAACAAAGAAACACGCACTACCGATGTTAATAGAGGGAGCCATCCCCCCTGCCATGCCTGTACTTATTCCCCTATCTTGGCAGATGGACGATTCCTGGATATCTCATTCTGATTGGCCAGCGTCCTGTTTGTCTGTCCTTCTGATTGGTTTAAACTTCAAAAGTTTTTAATGCACACGTGCAATAATCAAAAATTTAATGCACGGCTGTTACGGCGTCATAACCAGCATGAAATGGAGCCTTCTGATTGGCCCACGTCCCCTGGCTATATGATAATAATACATAATATGAATACAGCATAAGAAGAAATAGCATAAATCAACGTAAAGCTCAAATCAGGGTAAATGGACTAAACAGATGATATCGGCCCTTTTGAAAAGGCATGTGTTTTGTAAACATAAAAACATATTTTTTTAGCTAGTAGGTACCCATCTGTATAATGAGGATGTTGTAACTTGCAAGAGGCGACACCTCGAACACGGGCCTTGGATCACCATTTTACAACATTCAGGTGTTATGTCATTGATGTTTTTGGTCATAAAATCTTCTGGTTTCTATATTTAATCTATGACAGCGTAATTGCAGTTGATAAACCATTAAACCTTTGAAAGTAAAATGACGAAAGGAAAAAAAGAAAACGATGGTGACCGCATTTCTATCATGTAGGCAGAACTGTCCATACTATATGGGTAACAAGGCACGCAAGATGACCTTTCACTCGTCAACATAATATTATGCCTGACCTTTCCCCCCTTTGCTGGTCCGGACTGTCGCTTGCAACGCAGGAGGATTGTGCGGAGGTAAACATCAACACTAAAATCAGGTAAGGACGCGAAATATACCCCACAAAAAATGATTATTTACGTTGTCACAAACGGGATGATGTGCGGGACTTGTGGCATGGGTTATTTTTAATCTAGAATTTACCTCATAACGCGACCATATGTTACAGCGTTCACAAGTAATAAGCATTCTATTCTAAGCCGTACATAGAAAGCCTCGAAATATTACTTGATATACCCTATATAGAATATCACAGATAGTACGAAATTATCCATATATTTTGTTGCCTGTAAAAACTAGCTCAAATAACAAACCTCATGTATCTACAAATGTAATGTTGTTATTGTATATTGTACAGTTACCAGGGCTAGCCCTTGACAATAGCCTCCGGCTAATTGGGTATCCTTTGATGTATTTCTCTCTGTACAGCCGAATAAATCAAATCAAATCGTGGTGGCAAAATTGGGGTGGGGAGGGGTCCCCGGCGAAACCATATCCCCAGTGTATAGTCCTTTGCGCAAAATAAAGGACCGTGTGTTAACATCACAACGTGACAGAACGGTAGTATAAACCATTTAAAAGGGTACACAAATTTCCAAGCCATTTATTTGATACCAAGGAAAAATGCAATGATGGAATTGACTCAACATTTCATGGGAATACTTAAGTGTGGGATGGGAGTGGCGGTTGGCAGTCACAAATGATGATTTAATTCTGTTATTATCTTTTCATTGTTTTGGTTTAGTAAAATGTACTGTTGGTTATCTTTTGATCGATGAATTTTGCATTTATTCAAATTTGTGTCGTTTATGTTAGGCATGGCGGAGGCAGGAAATTGGTCTCCTACTGCTGTTCCCCAGGAACTCGGCGATGGGTCTCCCGTTGTAGTTTTATGTGACACATATACAGGCATCGTCGAAGACCAAATGGCAGCAAGCAAAAACAGTGTGCGTCATCAAATACAACCACGTAATGATAAAAAATTGTATTCATGTAGGGATTGCGGGTACCGGACATCGCTGAAGTATAACTTATCACGACATATGATAACTCATACAGGTGAAAGACCTTACAAATGTAACCAATGTGAGTATTCTGCAAGTGACAAAGGCAACTTGGATTCTCATATGGTCAGACACACTGGTAACAAACCTTACATGTGCGGGGAGTGTGGATATAGGGCATATCGTAAGTCTACGTTATCCCAACATATGAGAACCCATACCGGTGAAAAACCCTACAAGTGTGACCAGTGTGACTATTCTGCTGCACTGAAATCCAGCTTGGACTGCCATCTATTCAAACACACAGATAAGAAACCCTATATGTGTGGGGAGTGTGGATACGGGACCTCTAAAAAGGATGGCTTGTCCAGACACATGAGAATCCATACCGGCGAAAAACCATACAAATGTGAGCAGTGTAATTTTTCGTCTGCCAGAAAAACTCACTTACTACGACATATGAGAACTCATACTGGTGAAAAACCCTACAAGTGTGACCAGTGTGATTATTCTGCAGCAGATAAGTCCACCTTGGTCAGCCATTTAGCAAGACACACCGGTAAGAAACCCTACATGTGTGAGAAGTGCGGGTATCGGGCAGCGCGAAAGTCTCACTTTTCCAAACATATGAGAACCCATATGGGTGAAAAACCCTACAAATGTGACCAGTGTGGTTATTCCTCTACCACAAAACCTAACTTAGCTCTTCATATAAGAACTCATACCGGTGAAAAACCCTTCAAGTGTGACCAGTGTGATTATTCTGCTGCACGGAAATCCACATTGGACAGTCATCTACTCATACACTCGGGTGAGAAACCCTACATGTGTGGGGAGTGTGGGTACAGGACAAGGCAAAGGAATCACTTAAAACAACATCTGAGAACTCATACAGGTGAAAAACCCTACAAGTGTGACCAGTGTGACTATTCTGCTGCGCAGAAGTGCAGCTTGAACAGCCATCTAGAAAAACACGCCGTTGAGAAAACCTACATGTGTGGGGAGTGAGGATACATGTCAGCTGACACGTTTAACCTACCTATCCAGACACATGACAATTAACACTGGTTAGAAACCCTACAAGTGTGACCACTGTGACTATTCCGTTGTACAGAAATCTACATACATATACAGCCATCTACAAGGTAAAAACCCATACATGTGTGCTGAGTATAATTACACAACAATTTAAATGCTCCACCTATGATAACCCTCTCAGAAGTGACACATTTGTAAGGCCCTAAGGGTTAGCAGTGTGAGTAAATAGCAGCTCACAAATCATATTTTGCCCACTTTCTAGCTAAATACACTTTAAATGACATTGTGTTGATGTTGCAGGTAAAGCTTTCATGTATTTGTTTATAGTCGTATCAAAAAATACAGTTATGTAATGTATGAGAATAAGCTGCTTCACAAGTTATAGTGTGCATTGTAGTATTAAGGTTCAAGCTCAATTTACTTGTTTGAGTTATGCTAATATTGTTTTGATCTTTGTACAACGGAAGCTTGTGTAGCATGACATGTAGTTTATATGACTGATGTGTAATGTAGTGTCGTAGCTTACCTGCACTAATAGACGTAATGCTTGATATGTAACAAAGTTAGTTTAAGATATGCTCTTTTCTGGCAAGCGAAAGAAGGGGGATTAATGGAAGTTTTCAGTTATTGTGTTGGTCATTACAGATAAGGTCTTCTGTACCCATTGTTATTAGTTTTATTTCAATGTTATTTATTTCAATGATAATTATATATATATATATATATATATATATATATATATATATATATATATATATATATATATAGGAATATAGGATCAAAATATAGAATAAAATCATTTACAGCTATTACATTACATTCTTTTACTCTTTTTGCAATGGACCTTATTGAGTTAAAGATACTACCAGCCTACGTTATTTATTGGTTCGGCGTGGACATATCTTGACATTTTGAGCGTCAGTGTATAAAAAAAATAATAAGCAGCACACCCGCTGCATGATATTTGTTTGTTTTCCTGACCTGCTTAGACCAACCAAACTAATGTCAAGGCGGCTCACCATCATCAATGCAACTCCTGTCTCCAAAATAAGGTCTTGCCATGTAATGCACGAGATTTCTCAGCTGTTGTCATTGATTGTGTAAATTAGCTACGGATTGACTTGATTTTACTCGAGTATATAAAATCGGCCCCTGCAGTTAAAAAAAGCCGCTAGGGGGTTAACTTACACGACTCCCTGCCCAAAGACGTATCCGCTACTAAAAAATCATGAACCTGGCACTTGAAGAACATTTCACCTCCAACTGTGAACCTCCGCTGCAGTACCATACCTCGCCGCTAGGAGGCCCATTATCGAACTTGACCTTCCTTTTTCCAACCTCTACCTATACACTATATATCATCACTAGAATTTCATTTCCTAATCTAACCCTCCTCCTACGCAGTGTCTGCAATGGCGCTAGGTAACCGCCTGTTGTAGACCCTGCTATTTGAAGGGCCACACTCAGTTACTGTGGGCGTCGCCCCAAACCAGCTGTCAGCCATTCGTATAGTATAGGCCTTTCTAAACCTTTCAGTTTTCAAAGGGATATCGCAAAGGCCTCTGGGCACTGATTGGCTGGTGCCCATATAAGGGTAGGATCATTAATATTTATAAGCAGGGCCGTCAGTAACTGAATGTGGCCCTACAGATAGCAGGACGGTTAGCTAGCGCCGTTAACGCGTTGGAGACAGTGCGTAGGAGGATGTGTCTAATCAGATTTACCTTTAGTGTTATGCCACCTTCCATACTTTTCCCATTGATACTTATATCATGCTAAATTGCTCTTCATTGTCGTGGCTAACTATTAGCAATATTCATCTTGAAGGGCAATCTCTTTTAATGCCAAGCAACACTATAAAGCGCCTAAAGTATACACATACATGCGCAATGTTTTATGCAATTCAGCCAGTAACATCCCCTTCCTGGAATGGTACGTCCCATCTGCTGTATAATTGTCTGGTTTGAATCGGACTCTCCTCAGTCAGATTTGAATCAGTATAGAAAACGTCTGGGTCAGGACAGAACACGTTTTGCTGAAGTACCACACTTTCCCGGGAAGAGCCTCAACTTTTGTTTCCTGAGTGTTTCTACCTGAGCATATTCCAGAACAACATGGAGTCTGAGACGTGTGCACCATCTCCATCCACTGTGAGTACAAAACTTCAGAATTGTCGCATTAAAAATCACGAATCGTTTAAAATAGACGAACAGGTCAAAACGACAATAGGCAAACATGTCATAAAGCGGCGCTTACTTTTCTACACATTATGGACGAAAGAAAAAACTGTCAGACCAATTGTATGTCAACTAAAGAAAGTGTTCCAAAAAATGAAGTGCTCTGTTATGTTCCAAAACGTAGTTACTCAAGCAACTGGATATGGTTTTGGAAACGGTCAGACGTTTCAACTGGAATCCACCAGTTTTCGTCAGTGACAGTGAGTGTGATCTGGAAAAAAATTGTCTTTTATAAGCTATCTAAGAATAAAGACAATTTTAGCTGTCCAATAGAAAAGATGTTAGACAAATTCAGGCTGAAGACAATTTGGATTCCAATTGAAACAAACGTAAGGCAAACTCAAGCTAAAGACAATTTGGATTTCAACGGGAAACAAGGCTAAAACACAGTTGATGAAAACGAGTCAATTAGCTCATGTTGTTTAGTTACAGGGGCTAAATGTTATCATATTACCTGGATGCCTTGCATCGACGCTCTGTGATATTTATATGTCAACATCACCTGCGATGTTAATACTACATGATGAATATGAGGTTACATCGATGCATGATTATTTTCCTCTTTATAATTGGGCATCACAAAATCAAAACTGCTAACACCACAAAAAAGCATCAACAGGTATTATCATATGGCCAGATGGAGTTGGCCAATCAAAGGCCCCCATTTCCCATGGGTTATCAGGCCGTAACCTCAAAAGTGGTCAGTTATTAGAATAACCGACCACTTTTTGGACCGCACCATTATACAGGGGACAGTCATGATTTTTTTTGTACTGTTGTTTGTGTGTAAACCATGCATAACTGTCAAAAATATTATGATTGATTGGTTATGTTAAGTGGGGCTCCACATGGGGAATATATCGATACTTGAAAAGGAATTATGCTGATTTTACACATTTTCATTATTGCTTTCTAACGTGATGAAGCCGGTACCTTCCTAAATCACTTTGTATATACGTACTTTGTCGTGCCCATGTGAAAAGGCTCTGCATGGGGGGTACCAGGACTCCACTTAATATGCTTGCTGATATGCTATCTCACAAACAGATGATTAGTTAAAATTATTAGTTAAATGATGATGATGAAATGATTTAATGGTTTGTATTATATATACACACTATTGTACTATATATATATTGCAAATGTATTTTTATGTAATGTATTAAAGTGTTTATTTGTTATAAAGGAATTTGTGTGAAATAACTGTCAGTTGGATAGGCTATATGATAATAACGTTAATGCCCCGCCTTATCCTCCGTGTATATGGTGAGATAATCCCTGGTCAGGTGCGATAACCACCGAATAAACCACCGAGTGAGCGTAGCTTTCGCTCGTCAGTCCACTTTGGGGCCACACTCCCTTGGGAAAAAAAGGCGGTGATGCTTACGTTGTTTTTTCTATGGTCGGTCTTCTACTCAAACAACATTTGAAGACCAATATTTGTAGTGTTTTGTGAAGCTTTATTTCTTATGTGTATGACAGTTGTGTGGCTGTTTTGTACATGTTGTATATCTAGGGACACGAGCCACCAATACCTAGTAACAGGTGACCACAGTAATTTGGCGCTACCAACATTATTGCGAAAAGTCTGTCTTAAAAAAAGGGAAGTGAATATGTGTAGGTATTTTTTTAATGGAAAAAAAAGCTGTTTGTTTGGACTTGGTTTATTCAACTTTCTAATTATCATAGTCAATGGCAACAAACACGGCGTACTTATGCATAATAAGATCAGCAAAAAATCCCTGGTATCTAAGGGCAGGAAGCATCTTTAGGGTGGCTCCCGTTAGTCTAAAGAATTTTGTCGTATTTTCCTTCATGTCAACAAGTCTACATGTGTATTTTCCATAGCTTTTAAAAGTCCATCCTAAAATGTGATGGAACCGGTGGACTTAGAATAAAGCTATTTTGTTTGGAAAGTACAGAAACGCCCAAGCAATCAACAAAATCTACCATAAACTAGAGTTCGGCGACCTCATACCTGCATGAATATTTAGAGCTTTTGTTAAATGCATATCATTATGAACAGATTTGCCTAAGCTACCTGCAAACCTAAATTGCAGGCAATCCGCCGTTCCTTTCTGCAGTTATCCTCTTTGGAGTGTCTTGACAAAAACGCCCCTGCAGTTCCACAATTGAATGTTAGGGGACTGAAACTTACCACACCGTACGTGATATGGTCGTGACATTTAGGTGGTAGATAGCTTTTAGCGTCATGACAAAGTGTGGTAAGTTTAAAACTGCTAAGATAGAATATTCTCATTAATTATGCAAATGTACTCCTATTTTGCGTAATTAGTATTTTATCTTGTACAACATTGTCTAAGGTACCTACATACCAAAAATCATGAAAATCCGTTGTTCCCTTCTTGAGTTATCCTCGTCAGAAGTTTTTGACAAAAATGCCCCTGCTATCCCAAAATTAGACGCTAGGGGGCCCAAACTTATGTCATTTTTTTTCTGAGCAAAAGAGCTATCTAATACTTAAAAATCTTGACCATAGCATGTTCAGAACACCGAGATAGCAAAACCGGAAGTTGCGCTGCAGTACCAAGGTCACTCACCAGGGGGCCCAAAATTGACCTTGACCTTAGTCTTCCCAACCCCTACCCACATACCAAATATCATCGTAGTCCATCAAGAGGTTCTCAAGTTATGACTTTTGACCACAAATATGCGGACACACAGACACTCAGACAGACAGACACACAGACACACCAAAAACTATACCTCCATTTTTTCATGGAGCTAAACATGTATGTGATTCCCACCAGTTGGCACCAAAGAATATGTACATTCCATATAATTTAGCATCTGTTGATGTTCCACTTGCCATATATTACATTCGTTATGTGCATGAAAGTCCTATAACGCCACAGCAAGCATATTTTATGGATATTTCGGCTGTATTTGAAAAAAAAATCCCCTCCAGAGATGATGAACATTAACTGTGGCCATGTGGAGAACACTAGAATCGAAGATTTTCATCTATAATTATGCAAAGCAAGATCTTATTTCAAAAATTTCAATTCCATCGTGTGTATCTCTATCAAGGCTACCAGCGAGCCGAATATCATGGAAATTCGCCTTTTGTTTCTTTTTTCAGTTATCCTTCATGAAATATCATAGCAAAAGAAAAAAACGTCCTTGCATTTCCAGAGCAGGATGCTAGGGTGTCGAATTTACATCACTTCTTCCTTACATCAAAAGCTTTCTGTCACCAAACAAATCGTCAAAGACAAAAGACACAAACGGAATATGCTGCACTACCAAGATCACCCCTATCTACATACTAAATATCATCGTAATATATCTTTGGACTGTTTTGGAATTAACATAAACGCTTGGGTCGCAATTGAATACTTAAAGACCTGAACGCACGTTCTGAATTCTCTCTGAGAAGAAAGGATAAGAAGGATGCAGAATATTCAATTCGTCTGTTTCGAGTGAAAAATTCATATGATTGCTTTTTTTCAAGGTTCTTTACTTGCTTTATGTACAGCTAGCAATAATCGTTTCTGTAGAAAAGCAAAATGGTATTTAGGTCATTACGTCAAACGATAATGAATAGGACTATACATGTACAGGTTGTCTCATTTAAGGTTCCTGCCTTTCAGTGGGCCGGACTGCAAACGTGCTGGTGGACCGTGGGGCAGACAGAGAAGAGCCGAACTTGTGGACGACAGTTTCCAGAAGGGTCACTGAGTTCACCAACTATCTGATGTAGAAGAGGCTACTATTGCACAAATCATACTGGACTTCGGCAAATGGACAATGAAAATGGCAAGACTATCTATTTTTCATTGACACTTACATAGTTTCTTGACTACGTCGCTGTATGTGATTTTCTGATATGAAGCCCAAAACTAGAATGACGACTTTAGGGTGTGAAAATTTGATCACTGTATTAGTGCTTTTAGTGACATGGAATAGATCAAGTTGCACAGATGATCAATCAAACCTGGATTGTTGTGATCTAAATCCCTTTGCATCAATACTGACGTGTTGGAAAAACTGTAATTTCAACAACATCCCCGCACCATTGGCATTGCCGACGAATCTGCAACACTTGCTTATACGGCAGCAGGACATCAGGAAAATCAAAGCCGGAGATTTTCCCCGTCATGAGATTTTGGAGGGTCTGTATATCTGGAACAGCAATGTAGTGGAGCTAGATCGAGGGGCCTTTGCAAGCTTGCCGTCCTTAGAATTACTGAATCTTCGTCGGAACAAAATTAGGCAACTGAAGCCGGAAACATTTAAGGGCCTGGCTTCGCTTATCACTTTGGAATTAGAGGATAACGAGATACATCAAATCGACAGCAAAGCATTTGTCGGGCTCTACAGACTAGGGTTCCTGACGCTAAATAGTAACTGTCTTTCTTGCATTCCTCGAGACATTTGGTCATTTGATGACATTGAACTCTTGCTGTCTGATAACCCTATCGCATGGATCACAGACGTTAAGGAACTACGCCGTATATCTACTACTGTAAGTTTGAGTCTAAGAAGCAGTCACCTGCAGTGCGATTGCAAGCTGAGAGAAGTCAAGAGCTGGCTTCTCGAAAATAATCATCTGAGGTGGTACATTTGGTGCATGGTCGGTGATACTAGAAAACAAATAAAGGATGTAGATTGGAAGGATCTCAGGTGTGCCTCACCTAACGTGTCCATCTCCTTGAACGATGGGACCGCTACAGGTAAGATTTCTCTCACCTGCTGGACAGACTGTCAGGAAAGTCTGGCGTTCGTGTGGGTCACGCCAAGTGGTGACTACAAACCACCGAGCTACCAGTACTCCAACAACTACACGCACAGGAGCAGATCGTCTTGCAAAGGCTCTCCCGTCACTAGCTGGGAATCAAGGAGAATGTGCTACTCCGTGTTAAACATCCCCTCGGTTGGTAACGACACAAAGGGCACGTACACATGTCAGGTGACAGCTGACCATACAGACAATGCAAGCGCATCAGCAGTGCTCCTTCTCAGTAGTGGCACTGAGAACACCACCAGAGTGCACATGCCGGAGCTCCAGACGACATTGACGATTGTCACACTGCCAGCAGGGGATAAGGCTGTCGACAAGGAGAGGAAAAATCGCCCAAAGTTTGAACTGTCTGCTGCCCAGCTTATACTTGTAGGGCTGGGATCTTTCTGTGGATGTTCCATTATTATCGGCGTGATCGCTGCTTGTGTGAGCAGGTGTCAAGTGGACAGGGCCAACGGACATAGGGACGCTGGAGATGGACACCACGGTACCAGTGGCCGGTCCTCTGACTCTGATGGTGCTGAGAACGCACAATACGAGAACGATGACCAGTTTTCGGACACTGTAGGTGCCGCCGGTGGTCACTACGAGAACGATGGCCAGTTTTCGGACACTGTAGGTGCTGCCGGTGGTCACTACGAGAACGATGGCCAGTTTTCGGACACTGTAGGTGCCGCCGGTGGTCACTACGAGAACGATGGCCATTTTTCGGACACTGTAGGTGCCGCCGGTGGTCACTACGAGAACGATGGCCATTTTTCGGACACTGTAGGTGCCGCCGGTGGTCACTACGAGAACGATGGCCAGTTTTCGGACACTGTAGGTGCCGCCGGTGGTCACTACGAGAACGATGACCAGTTTTCGGACACTGAAGGAGCCACCGGTGGTCACTATGAGAACGATGACCAGTTTTCAGACACTGAAGGAGCCACCGGTGGTCACTATGAAAACGATGACCAGTTGTCAGACACTGAAGGAGCCACCGGTGGTCACTGCGAGAACGATGACCAGTTTTCAGACACTGAAGGAGCCACCGGTGGTCACTACGAGAACGATGACCAGTTTTCAGACACTGAAGGAGCCACCGGTGGTCACTATGAGAACGATGACCAATTTTCCGATGCTGGTGTCAGTAAGCACTTAAACAAGACAGCACCAGGCAAACCAACCAGCGTGAAACCAGGGAACGCACCCTCTTCTGCTAGAGCCAAAAGGACCAGACCTAGTCAGAACAAGAGGGGCTTGGCCACAACACGAGCTGTTTCGAACAACAAAATGGCCATGTCGGTTTCACACATTGTTGCTATCCATGCTGAAGCACAAGCAAGTGGACAATATGACAACGACAGGAAAGATGGGAGACGAAACCTAAACGACAGGAATGCTACGGCAACCTCAGCCGGCAGGGCATCTGATGACAGAGAACAGACAGCTGGCCACTATGACAACGACAAAACCGCCAACGCTTCAAACACCACCGTAAGAGCCGATGACGACAGCGACTCAGATCACGACTATATGTCGTTACCTGGGGACAGATCAGCAGAACGAGAGACAGAACATGGAGAATTGGAGAGCAAAGCTGAAGACAAAAACCCTGTCTCCACTTTTCTAGGTGCCACTGAAGTATCAGAGGATGAGTATGTAACTCCCCCTGATAAGGAAAATGCCAGCGGTGACAACATCTATATAACGCTCCCTGACACGGAAAATGCCGGGGATAACTCTGACCACACCAATTTGACACACCCTGATACAGAAAACGCCGGCGATGACTCCGACCACACCTATATAACGCTCCCTGATACGGAAAACGCTGAACAGGATGGGCAGTGTGAGGTGGCACATTTGGAAAACCAAGGGTAGACAATACGGGATACCAATTAAAAAGCTGTAAACACTGATGTTGTGTTAGTGATATTGTCGGACACGAACTCAGAAAATGTGATAAGACTTTTCGAAGAGGCTTTCTTGGTGAGACGTTTTTATTTTGAGCTAGATTTTTACGTTTAATCTTTGAAACTCTGTTTTAACGTAAAACTTTTTTCTGTATTGTGTTGCCACAAACATTTTCAGAATTTTGATCGGCATGGCCTAACTCTTTAAGTTACTGACATCTGATTATACACAAAAAGTACTGATTCTAGAGTTCCTTGTTTCAAAGTACAAAATTCCTCACTATTTTCTCACTGAAAGTTCTTAAATGTGTGCTGCCGATGAAGACAGTTGTCAAAATGCTTCAATGGAAATAGCAAATCTACATCCTTGTTGTTGTATGTTGATATAGACGTTTTTGTAGCAACGTTCTGTAACGCTAAATATTGTTTTCAGATGAGCTGAATTCATTTTCTGTAGCAGGTACGCCTGTTTGTGCAAGACGTAATTAAAAATCCCTTTTGATCTGAGCCCAAAAATGTGTATTAGACACACCAGTTATTGTCCAAAAAATGATTGCTTGTATTGTGATTGTTTGTACGGTTAAACAAAGCATGCTGCACATTTCCAAACGGTGCAGTGTGATTGGTAATACTAATCGTCTGTACCTGTCATTTCAGCAATGTTGTATCTGCGACAATATTTCTTATAGTGCCATAGAAACGCTTCGTAGTAACAGACTCATTTGTACCAAGAATGTACATTTTATTAGAAAATAGCACAGTAGTATCAAACGGTGGTACCAATGTAGCTATTTCCTTAGTGTCAGGAATCTTGCTTTGATCTGGAAGACTATGTTTATTATAATAGCTGTCACAAACTACGTATTGAATATGGAGGGCACAACCGCACACCTCTTGAGCAAAGAATCAGTTTTGTGACATGAATAAAGTAGAAGACGAAGCCAACTTTATCGTAAACTGTAGCTTTTGTCACCAACGGTAGAAGTGTTTTGTAGTCGTGATTGTAAGGACGTTTCCTCACTTTGAATCTGTGACTAGTACTGACAACCATCTCAACGTATATTCTTAACATCACAGAGAAAAAGCCGAATCTGCGTATTAGAGTAGTGTAAGAACCTTTTTTATATTCTTGATACTAAAACGCCTGCACCTTGCACGATAGGGTATGGATAGGGTATGAATGTACATATAAGCTATTATTCATTCATTTCTGCATAAATGATAACGTTATTTAAGAGCTCACAATCTGTCTTACATATTTGTACATTGTAGGCCTGTTCATATATATATTTCATCACTCCTTTAAGCAGCGTTGTCTATTTTTCAAAATTTTACAAAATCTAAAGAGCTTACTATTGATGCAACTTGTAATTTCATCATTGACGTTGTAAATAAACTTATGCCTGAACACTGTTTTCTGGACTTTTCTGAACGTCACTATATAGGAATAGGCCTCATTTCTAAGTTAATTAAAACAAGTAAGAACAGTTGGATGACTCCAAGTAGCCACAAGTTGGCTATCTGGATCCAAGTTTAAAACTTTCTTTTTTGTAGCAGCTTCGTTTGTTTGTGTAAGACTTAAGCTTTATAAATTATCCCTTCTGATCTGAGCCATGAACTGTATATTAGACACACCAGTAATTATCAGTGAGATGATTGCCTGTATTGTGATTGTTCGCACGGTTAAACAAAGCGTGCTGCACATTTCCAAACGGTGATTAGTAATAGTTATCTTCTGTACCAGTCATTTCAGCAATGTTGTATCTGCGTCAACATTTCTTCTGAGCACCATAGAAACGATTTGTGCTGCCTGGACTTCTCAAAATGTGACACTTAATTGTGTAATTTGCGTTTAAGAGGTCGACGGCATATGGTAGCGTGGTGTTCCTTAAGCTTGATCTTTGGCATTTAAAATGTCTAAGGTTGTCAGCATTACTGAGGTTCGACTATGTGCCTCAGAGCTGTGTGGTGGGAGGAAGTTGGGAAACTTAGAAAGAAGAAGGGATGCGGCCAACTTTAGTCAGATGGTGATTTGATTTTCCACCAATATGTCATAACATCAGCTGTTCACACGGTACAAAACGAGATGCACACTTTCCTCTGACAGCCCTACACTAACTGTAAGATGAATACTTGGCGCCAACCCCGTCTGCTAAAAAAACAAGTACCATTGGCTACGAAAGAGACAACTAACAACTGTCCCTTATCGTAACAAAATCAGAACATCTGTATCGCCCATAAAACTTCTGACACCCAACCCATATGAGAGGACCTAATGGCATTTTAATCACCATGTCACTCAAATCAGCAGTACAGTATGTGAGACATCCATACCTGTTAAGCATTATCGTTAAATGTACCTCAACTTCTTACAATTATACTTACGCTTCACATCTCCATGATATCCTAAGAAATAAATAAAACTAATTATCATATTAAAAAAACTCGGGGTTCCCCAAACAGCTGTCGCCTCACCATCTGCTTGGAGCTAAGCCCATTAACAAACACATAAAGCACGATGCCTGTACCAATATATCTCAAATATAGGGGTGATTACGGCTCCCAAAATCTCATCGATTCGAGCTTTCATCACACCCCACCAACACAACAAGTATGAAACTAATCCATCCAGCCGTTCTTGAGTAATGATCTACACAGACAGAGACACATAACAGAAAATATAACCTCCATTCCATGACATTTCATGGAGGTAACAATCATTTTATCAGTCGCCCTTTTCCTACGCTAATCTGACCGGTCAAAAGGTGGCCTGGTTACATTTATGCACCATTCAGAACAGACACATTATATACGATATCATTATATCGAATTGGATTTCTTTTTTTCACATAGAAATGATTACAAGATCAGCACGCTTTGATCCAAATTAAACTAGTCAGACTAATATGACTGTCTTTTAATTATTCATGAAATCAACAAATGTATGAGAAAAATAATACCAGACAAGAGACAATCTGGGATAATAAGTAGGTCAGGCTGCAGTGACTATTGAAATTGTCTTAGGGAGCAAGCGTTTTTTTTTTAAATCATTTTGTCCTGGTTATTATAATAAGCTATGTTCCCGATTTTTGGTGGCAGATAGCTTTTCGTGTAAGGAAGGAGTTGTGTAGGTTAGGGCACTGATAATGTTACAACGAATAAACTAGCGTACATTATAAGTTCAAGTGACCAAGCAGTCGTGACTTGGAATCTCCGCTGGGCCGCTCACCTTAATCTCCAAGCAGATCCTACGATAGCACAAGATAGTATCAAAGCTGGCAGAGGAGTGAAGCTAGCTTAGGAAAGTGTTTAGCTACCGGGAATCTGCCTCTACTGAAACAGGGAGGGGCAAATTTCTATTCAACAATGGTGTAGCTGCCCCTCCATGTAGCCATGTGCTGATCATTTTACGAGCGACTTACACTGGTCGGTGATCAGCACATGTATATGCCCCAGTTGCAAGTTAGCACCAAACAGGAATCAGCACCTACACTGCAAGCACAGTTTGATTGAGAAACAATTGGATGTTAATAGCCTATGTTCTAGAAGAATGGAGGCAGATTCTACAAGGCAAATGGACACCTGGACACCTTGGCTGACTACACTCCTTGGCAAGTTTGGTACAATCTTATGCATTGTAGGATCTGCTTGGAGATTAGCTCACCTGCAGTGCACGCTAGCTACTGAAAAGGATTGCAGTCCTTATGACATGACGTTAAGCCGTGGCCATCTGTTCATTGCACTCGATCGTTAGGGGAGAGCTAAGAGAATTTCCCGGTACAGTGAACATGTAAATGCCGCACAGTACGTCTTCCTTCTCTGTCACAAGTATAAGCTTAGCTCATCTTTTCATTGAATTCGAATCGGGTAAACTGGTTCCAAAGCAATTTCCAGCTTGACTTTGACTAACAATGTCTCCTATTGGATATCTAAAAATGTCTCCATTCATAGTTGGAGTATAAAAGATCAGACTCTTCCAGATCTCTTTATTGTCACTGACGAAATATAGTGGATGCTATCTGAAACGTCTGACCGTTTCCAGAACCATATCCAGTTGTTTGAGTAACTTCTTTTTGGCATTTCTTATTACCTGGATGTCTAATCTTCATCGAGAGATCACTTTTACTTTCCATCTTCACAGCAGAATGACTGCGTCACACCTGTGGTCAAATTTAGCGACTTAAAGAAGGTCGACGTGACGTCAGAACATCTCAACACGGGATCTGGAGAACCACTTGACGGCCAGACTGACAATAATGATCCCATCACCAAGACATGCACTGTCAGATATGGGCAATATGATGTCAACAACATTGATGATGAGGTCAGTCCCACAGAACGTGGTGTTGTGACTGAGACCACGACGACTGTCGATATCACACATAGCGATGCCGACATTGTGCCATGTGAAGTTGCGCACGCGTGCCAGGATCATACAGTGTGCATGAAGGCGAGTTCAGAAGAGGCCGAAACAAAGAAAGTCTACAATGAGTACCTTGAGGAGAAGCCATCTTCAATTAGCACCAATAGTGTGTCAATGAGCTTTGAAGGATGTGACTCAACTAAGAAAGATGCTAGCACCGGTGCTTACAAAAATAACGGGAACAAGATGACTATTCCACATTGCTCTGACGAACATGATCGACCTACAGTGTGCCTCAGAAATAACCAGGACCTGAATCATATATATGCACAAAATGCCTTGAATCCAATGTTGACAAACGCTGAAAACCACAATCTGACGTACGCACAAGACGCCCAAAACCCGCCAAATGTCCGCAACCCTAATCCGATGTACAACCCACATGGAAACGCTAAACTTCAGTTACCTGCATCACAGTCAAATATAACCGACACATCATCGACTGCTGGAGATTTCATTCCACACGCGGCAGCCACGGTTGCTACAATAAACGGGATGGCACAAGCAAAGCTTTCGAAGTTCCGCTTTCATCCTTTACATCAAGACCATCTTTTGTTGCACATCAATGGTGAGCAAGTCAAGGATCAACTAAAAGTACCCCTTGGTCTTTGTTATCGTTCAATGCAGTTATAAACGAACGACACTGACATACCTGATTGTTAACCATATTCCGTCCGGGCTTTTTCTAAAGTCAATTTTGTACGGAGTGGGATGGGGTGGGTAGTCTATTGAGGCCCGCCCCTTCTAACTCCTGTAACTCATTCTATATAAACCCCAATTTTATTATTATGACGTAATACAACGTAATTATGGCGTAATATAACGAAATTTGACTTTCGGAACCACGAAAAAAAGGCATTCCCAGAAAACCTTACAGTATGCTAAAAAATGTAACAGCAAGGGAATATAAATCGCAAAGGACAATGGAAATAGACTCAAAAAATGTTCATCTAAACACTTTTTGTTGAAAAAAATATCAGGTAGTTACAAATTTAAAGGGGTAATTATCTAGTTATTCTTGGTCTAGTCATATGGTCAACCATCAACCATCTTAGGTTTTGGCCGATTAAGTAATCAAATTAGGGTGATTTATATTTAATTATGACAGATATTCTGGAAAACATAGGACAGTGTGCCGTAACTTGAAACGCTTGTGCAATTCTGCTCTCTTCAGAAGTTAGTGATCACAGAAGTAATAATAAAGTAATTAAATTTTATGATATTTTAGCTTGATTTTGACAGTACATTTTAACGAGATTGTTTAAAGCAAGGTCAAGAGACCACTTCAAGGCAATGACCCAAGAAGTTGGAACTCTGTGAACTGTGCACGGGGATAGCCGTGGACATTTGTTTTGAAGGCTGATCAGTTGTAGACTCGAGGGAAACAGTTACTGTGATTGTATGTACTTCTCGTCCTAAGATTTGCTACAGACTTTGGACGATAAGACCATACAGTCGCAGTTTACACAGTTAGCTGGGCACCACCCGTTACGATACAAATAGCACGTTACGGAAGTCATATGTGTACTGTCCACTAGTACTAAGAAACATACGCTCCTTGCGGAATTCAAACAATCCACTGCTATAAAGAAATATACGATCTTTGTGAAAAGCATACGACCCACTTCTTAATTAAGAAACATGCGATCCTTGCGGAAAACGCACCATCCACTATTAGAAAACATAAGAGATTTAACATCACACTTGGTTGGACTTCTGGAATGCAATACGAGCGCAGGTGGCACGGTTCAAAAGAGCCACTGTATGGCTGACTGAAGTACTGCAACCATGCAGGGTTTTTCGCAACCCTATCTATATACAGTTTATTTTGTTAATTTGCCTCGAAGTGACACAAATTAGACAAAATAACTTAAACGTGTGAAGAAAAGAGTTATTCCTGATAGAAAATTCCGGTGTATCTTGGACGAGTGATAAAATGTTATATTCAGCCCTATGCGGACAATGGAATAGTCCGTAAACTTTGACCTTTGTACCTGATACCCCAGCACGTCACGCAGAGTTGGAAGGCTCAGCTCAGTCCTGCTGTTTTTATAAGTTTTCTGGACCCAAGGACAGACCTGAGAACCCCAGTAAACAGATAGGTTTGTAGACATTCTCTTTTATTCGCTAAAGCACAATCTACAAACATCGACGTCAGCGCCTGGATGTAAGCCGAATGGCAAAGTGTGAGGGGAGAGGGGAGGGTGTTGGGGGTGGGGGCGTTTACACACGCGCTACTCTAACCGGCGTATTCGCTCATATGACCTATTAAAGTTTATGTCAATATGTATTAGAAATGGTTTATTGCCGCTACAACACGAATGTCAGCACCCCATCTCGCTGTTGAATCACGAACACTTAACGTTACCCTTAGCCTTTCCGGATACGGATGTACAAAGTATTTTTCAACACGTCCCCAAACAAGCGGCCATGCTTACAATATTATAGTCCTTACAAATACTCCTTTTCCTTGAAAACTTTGGCCCAATCTTGAGACATAACCTGCAGTTGAATTAACGGCGGTTGATCCAGGAAAAAAAACAGGGCCAGAGGTGAGGTTTCTTCCCTAGAGCGAGCTTTCTTTGAAGTTTAAGCTATTTTCTTTGAATGTTTATAAAAATGACCCTTGTGATTTTATGGTGAAGAATTGAAATTGGTGTTAGTAATTTTCGTAAGCCTTCTTTCACTGTATTTTAACATGCTTTCCAATGGACAGATCTCAAGGTATAGTATCTTCCCCGTATGATACGAGGGGGGTTCAATAAGTTCTTTGCCTCACCAAGAAATAACAAGCACAACTCAGATTTTCAGGCACAACTTCATAGTATGAAGTCTTTTATCAATATCCTCCAAATTACAAATCATTGGAGTCATTACTTTCCAGGCATTCGTTTTTTCTAAATTAGAAGGTAAGTGGGGAGAAAAAGAAGGGTGAAGTGTGATCAGACAATTTGACCTCACACCTCAGGTTGCAGATCAATTGTCCACCTTTTTTTTCGTTATCCCTTACCTAACGTTACTGGGTGTCGCCTGCAACATGATGATCACAATAATTTGAATTTTGGTACACATTTATATAAGACTTTATACATGTACGTGGGGTTATCAATAAGTCCCCGACTTTACCGAGAAAAAATAAGCACAGCTCAGATTTCGAAGCATAGATGTCAAGTATAAAGTCTTATATAAATATGTACCAAAATTCAAATTAGTGTGATCATTACTTTGCAGGCGACACCCAGTAACGTTAGGTGAGGGAGAAGGAAAAAAACGTGGACAATTGACCTGACCTGAGTGTGTGGGTCAATTTGCGCTGCTGGAAGTTAGAAACCCAATTCTTTTTGCTTGAAATAGGAAGAGAATCATTATCAAACATTTTGACAACGTCTTTTGTTAATTTATGGCATGGGAAACTAGACCCACACATGTCTGATCACAATTCACACAACTTTTTTCTCGCCACTTACCTTCTAATTTAGAAAAAACGAATGCCTGGAAAGTAATGACTCCAATGATTTGTAATTTGGAGGATATTGATAAAAGACTTCATACTATGAAGTTGTGCCTGAAAATCTGAGTTTTGCTTGTTATTTCTTGGTGAGGCAAAGAACTTATTGAACCCCCCTCGTAGATCAGGAAGCCATGCAGTCAGTGGCAGGTAGAAGACTGGCGGCAGTACTCGCCCATCTGTCACAAGGATCGCGTCATCAAAAACCAATGAACATCGTACCATCCTTGGTTAGCACTCGTACATTCTTTCACAGGTGACTGGAAGTTTTGGAACTTTTTAACTATCAATGTGATTTTTTAATACTTAGAAAAGTGGACTAAATGATGATGAATTTAAAAAGCCAAAGCACAAACTCCCAGACTGTTTAAATTATATGCAAAAGGGTTATTGGACAGTACATGTAATTACTTAAACTGTTACGGGTTATTTTTATGTATTATAGTAAAACTTGGGTGGGGGTGGGGGGCATAAGACAGTCCACAAAACATAATTGATAAAGGCTATTACTGTTTTTCCTCCCATCTCCACAGATTGGACATTACCAGGAATAAACGTCATCAATAAAGACACTGTCAGCTTCAGCCACGTGTTCCAGCCATGGGACTTTGATGATTTTGACAAATTAGGTAAGAGTAGGCAAAATTACTTCTCAAACGTACACGGCATCGCAATATCCTTTAGGTATGCTTCCTTGTACTACCGTCTGCTTCCTTCGGGAACTTGGCCATAAACATAGTTATACTATACCATCGGGCTTACCCAGTTGCATTATTGTCAGAAAGAAAAAAAAAGAAACAGGTCTTTTTGTCACAAACTTGTAACAAGCTGCTTATGTAAATACCAGCTAACATCTAGCCTAAGCTGTAATCTGATTGGCTACTGACAAAAGAAGAAAGAAAAGGGACACACCAGCAAAAACAATATGTTTTTCCAAACAAGGAAACATAATGAAAATGTGTCTAGTATTCTTAATCAGCAGTCATGATAGTAATTGTTATATATGGATATGATCAGCTTTATTTTGCATATTTACATTTCATTGACTTAGGATGTTTGTTTTTCTTCAATAGCCACAGTTCCAGTGGGAATTATCGCCAGGCAGATACCGACGTTTTCTTACCTGTTAGGGAATCGTTACTTCTTCCAACCGCCTGAACAAAACAAGAATGAACCCGTTTTCAAGGTTCCGGGTCGGAGTTCAAATCTGACCGGAGTTGGCGGAAGGGTGGTGTAATAGGCCGGAAGTGCGCTGTTGTCTCCCTAACTTTTGCTCCCTATTGCTTCCTGATCGTTATAGCTGAGCATAGATTTGTCGTATTTCCTGAAAAGCCCGTGGGTTGTATTGTTTTTGTGCGAGGAGTAGTTGTTCGGCCTGCGAAACCATTTTTGTATTAGTCCGCTGCAACGGTGATGCGGTTTTTTCGCCTGATGACCCAAATAGCATCGTTTTTCATGCGATTTCGAAGAAATGACGTCATCGGAGATTGCAAAAAAGTTATCACATGGAATTTTTTTATTTTCATTTTACACAAACATGAAGAATATAGCTTCTCTACCACGTAGGCCGTTATCCTGGGAAAATTCGTTTTTCCCAAGCAGCTTAGATCAAAAAAGTGTTAAAAAATGATAGTTTTCGGGTCCAAAATTAAAATTTTACTACATATTCTACCCAAAATAAAGAGACAACAGACGATACCAATAGGTTTGTCGGAAAGAGGCAGTAAACGGCTTTCCACCATATTAATTAAGTTTCGCGTCCTACGTTTACCAGCGGAACTGTAGCCCTTCGGCCTGAGACTGTCCGCCAACCTCCAAAATCGTAAAAGAAACTCCGGTCCAAGACCTTAAGTTGGTCTTCATACGAGGTCAAAGCTTCGAGTTCCTACCGTCCTACTATCGCCACCTTGCACCTGATAAGAAAACTGCAGCTACTGTACAGTTGTGCTCACTCGGTAACACTTCTTGGGCAACCATGGAAGAAATAAGAGACTCTTCCACCAATGATCTGATGTTTAAGGGAACGTGTCAAAGAATCAATGTCGACGCTACCACACGCAGACCAGAGCCGCTTGCTGATTGGTTGAAGGAGAGGTATTCTTCTCTTGCGTCATCGTTACCACGGCAACTAACAGTTCAGCCATTTCTGGTACCAAAAAGCACCAATTCCTACCAATATTCTGTAGTTGTGGCTCCAAGAGACACAGACAGTTACCATCACACCAACCAAGCATCCTATATCTGGTACTGTATGGACTGCGCAAGTCTTGGAGCTCGAAACGGGGCGTATTCTTTCCTCAGAGGAGATATTTCCAAATACGACCTGAAGAAAGTGTCAGTGTTATACCAGAAAGAATCGCTAGAGGGCGATGTGCTTGACATTGAGTCATGGGAAGATCAGGGCAGTCCTGACACACTGAGGTTCCAGGTCAAGAAAGGGGATGAGAACATCACACAGTTAACTATGCAGTTTTATATACATGTACAAACTGTTTAAGACAGTTATCCAAGATCCACGGTAATTTTTAGGGGTGTGGTGAACTTTTCTTTTCATTGTGAATACTGAATACGAAATATGCTTTGTTGTGTAATATGCTTGTACATAAAGATACATTTTGTTATTTTTGTATATGAACAATGTCATGTCAATTTGATGATATAGATGACATTTAAACGTGCATCAATTTTCGGCCGTTTCCAAAGAAGAAATGATTTGAACCACAATGTAAGTCATACAAAGCAGCTGCAAAATGAGCCAAACGAATGCTAACGTCAAAGAATGTCACCTTCATAGCAGAAAGATGTGAAAGAGTGAGAACAAAAAAAAAAATTCTGTTCCGAAATCGGCATACCATATTCATAGAAATACAACCTTTTTGTACTAAAACAGATCTTGCGAAATAATGTATATTTTCCTACCATGTGTTCATTATAATAAAATACTGATGTGGATGTTGAAATCATGTCCTCTAAGTACGCTTTACTTTTAGGTCCTGGATTTATCGAAATATAGAAAGTAAAAAAAAGATAATATCCATTTGTCATTATTTAGTGCAGAGAAATCTAAAGAGGACGCCCACTAAGCTATGCCTAAGCTTCTGGGTTGTTGAAAATACAACCTCTTCAATTGAAGTATTTAACATATATGAATATAGGAAATGCCAGGAAATGCTAACCAAGTTTACATCCGTCCTCTGCAATTTACTAAACATGACTTACACCATTGTACTATTAACTTTATATAGAAATTATATGATATTCGGTGTATACTGTTCTTGAATACTGGGATGATGATAAGTTTAACCCTATTCAGACCGGGGGGGGGCTTTTGAGGCCCGCGCTAACTTCGATGTCCTATAACGCCAGAACGGCTTACGCTAGAGCCACCAAATTTGTTGAGTTTTCCTAAAATATTGTTGGCAACAATTTTACGAAGTTTGACAAATTTTCCTTTTTTTCTTGTTGCCATGGCAACCGTTTGTTGACAGGCAGTTTTGCCAAAAATCACTATTTTTGGTTCTAACTATGCATTTTTCACATTTATTTACTATATTACTGCGATTTTGTTACATAAATAAAATCTTATATTATTCAGAATATTTTTCATAATTATATGTGCATAAATTATGCTAATTTGATGACGTCATCAGCCCAAAATCCAAGATGGCGGACTGAATGGCCAGATCAAGCATAACAAGCTAATTATCCCTTAAAATTTGTAACTACCTGGTATTTTTTCATCAAAAACCATCTAAATGAATGAATTTAGTCTATTTCCATTGCCCTTTGTGATTATTTGTTGCAAAAAAAGTATTTTTCAAAATTCAAGGTGGTGGATATAATATGGCGGAGCCCAACTCGTATCTTAGATGTGCATGACGTCATTTTATGACGTCATATTGACGTCATTGATGTTGCTATTGGCAACGCAAGTCGTAATAAACATTATTATTCTGTTATCTGCACTTGTTGTTACATTTTTGCAGCATAACTTGAAGTTTTCTGAGAATACCCATTTTTCATGGGTTTGGCCAATGTAATCAAATTGATGACGTCATAATTACGTCAGCTTACGTCAACGTAACGTCAAACGTCACATACTTGTCAGATATTATGTTGAAATCATGTCCTGAAAATTTGGTGGCTCTACGGCACGTTGTTTTAGAGTTAGAGGACTTAGAAGTGGAGGGCCTCAAAAGCCCCCCCCCCCCCGGTCCAGGGATGACCAAAAAAGCCCGGTCTGAATAGGGTTAAGGCCACTGTAAGTAAACTTTATGGATGACATCCGTGCGCTCATTAGTTTTCGCCTGATTTTAGAAAATAAACAAGATTTGTTTACTTCTTCAGGCATGGTGTCAAATAGACCAAAATGGGTAAATAGAGGTGATTGTGTTGTAACCTAATAATTGTATTTAGAAGTGACACTAGAGAGGTAGCTTTTACAGTAGTTGCAGAAGTGAAACTAGTCGGATAGTTATAAGAATGGCATCAACATGGAAGCCATGAGTGAAGTTGCCAACATGGCTAGTGATACAAGTCTACCACACTAGTGTCATTTTTACTACAACTCAAAAATACAGGAATAAATGCCTTGTTGGTTGTGATGCCATGTTTTGTGTTGTAACAAGTAAACGTTTATGTTGTCCATTTAGAAAATTTGTCATTGTGGTTTTTTTTACCAATCTTGTTTCTTTTCGCACTATCTCATTATTTTTTAAGTCTGTAGAGGATTTCATTCATAAAATTTACTTGCTGTGGCCTTTTTGCATATTTCTGCCCGTGATCTGATTGCAGGTACGGAAGATGACGGAAGAATAGCTTAAAAGAATATAGCATTTGTCAAATCTGGTCTAAAAGATCACTCTAAATTCTAACTTATTGGGTTCGACTTCTTGTTCTGAGGCGGTGGAAGACAAATGAGACCAAAATCAAATGTCGCGCGGATGGAAAATTTACACAAGATGGGCCAAAATACAAGTTGCCTATATTGAAGAAATTTTGACTTTTTTTGCTATCACGATGAATGTGGAATTCCACAATAATTAAGGTAGGAAGCTATAGTTGACACCATTGTTCTGTATATATATATAATGGTAGTAAATAAGTAGTTTATTTAGAGAGAGATATTGAAAGGAAAGGAATGGACTGATTGGTTGGTTGGTGTAATATGAAAACAGAAATCGACTCGTTTCAATGTTTGTAAATACAACCAAATTGATATGAAATAGTACATACATGTAGTAGAATGGTTTATTTCGTAAAGCCAGTTGGCAGCCCGAGATCCCAATTATCAGGCTTGTTTACATCGCTTAAATTTTCATTCAAGAACATTATAACGGGACATATATAGCGTAAACAATAAAAGGCGAACAATGTCTAAAATACAATAGCTAGCAACTTATCTTCCCCATGCCATGTGAAAACAGTACAAGATTTGTTCATATGACTATGTATACACATATATTGTACATCACCCATGTAGTTCACCTACTGATGCTAGTCAAGACAAGTCAAGTCAATGTACATTGCACAACAATTGTAACAGGTGCAATACAAGACAAGTAATGCATTGTCACAAGATAGACCGACGCTGTTGTTCCGATGTTGCTCTTTTAATCCATGAAACCTCTAAATCTACATAGCAGGACTTCACACTGCCGAACTCTCGTCTCCTCAACCCCTCCTCTCTGCTCATGCGCAGTTAGCCCTGGGCATGCCTAAAACTATTACAGTGACTCCGTCACATGCATATTGTAAATGTGTACGACAACTGGATACAAATCATTATTAATCCAATAAAAGACATACATGAGCATATTGTAGGCTATACAATAATGACAAAGACACAATGTACAATGTAAGTCAAGGCGTTAGATCATCTTACATGTACTTGCTACTTACGTAAATCTAAATACAAAATACACGAAGATTCTATGCTCGATGTATACCACTAACACTAAAATATGTTACACTGATGTGCTAGCGATGACGACTGTGTACGTGCGTAGCTGAAAAGTCTGTATAGTCGTGCTAATTGTATAAATCGCAAGTTTTCCCTTTGTTCCCCACCTGTTAAGAAAAACTTGTTTATGGCGTACTGTGGCCAAATATATGGCGCGCAATTATGGAATTCTGTCAGTGCGGGTGTCCTGTCTAACTGCCGGATCGCATATAACAACTGTTTCCGGATTATCATGAATCTTCCACGACGATGTAGCGATAGTGCAATGTTTGTGTACAATTCGACCGACAGCTTTGAAGCAAGGCGTAGGAAAATGTGTTATTCTTTTCTACAAAGATTAACGTCTTCCAATAATATCATTGTCCTGCACTTGCTGACGTCAGACATGTTCTACAGAAATTCTTTTTTCCAGAGCTGTTACGACTTATTGTACAGGTAGAGATTTTAATGTATATGTATGTATCTTTTGTGTGTCTATGGGTTTTTAACCTGAAATAAAGAATAAAGAAAACTGATGTGCTGAATGTGTGGAATAAAGATTCCTAATCACACTATGTTATATTCTTTGTGTCGTCATTGTTAGGTTTAATTTTTTGGCATGTATGTATATATCTTATTGGAGTAGATGTACGGAAAATGTGTCGGGACATGGAATATATTTTACTTGTGTTGGGTAATATTTTAAACTTTATCATCTTTCTTTATCAAAGGCTGGATATTTCATAACAAAATGGTATTATTTTAAACACTTTCATTACACGTTGGATGTATTTGTTTTGTAATTGCTAAAACATGATTATGTCGGCTTGTTCAACAACCCCGTCTTGTTCTAGCCTAGCAGATTCTTTACACGCCTTTTTTTACAATTCTGCCACTGGGCAGGCTGTTCAATCTTATCTAATATCTAATCAATTTAGTCCGAGTATTCATGCCAATTCACACCTTACGAGAACTGAACTCTTTGGGACGCGGAAAAGAATCTTGCAAAAGTTTAAGATAGGAGACCTCTTCAGAAACCGTAGGCTGGACTACCATACTGCTTTCGATTTGCTAATGTATTGGATTGGTATGTTGTCTCTAACTTGTGACTATACTTACTTAGTTAGATCAAAACAGGGTGATCAATGCTATATTTGCAGACGGTTTTCTATATAGCTCTAAGTTCTTGATTTAATTCGACTTTATACACACCGCTGTAGCATGATCGTTGTCTGACAATACGTACTGGGATTCAAAACATTGCACCTGTATATCTGTGAAAAATGCATCGGCCGCGTGGCATGCAAGAATTCTACCACTGAATCACGTGGATGCTTACATTACTCGTATTGAAGTGTTGACGTGTGGAGACATAATGCTAACACGTTGAAGACAACAGAAATGTATATTTACGTGAATAGCACTGACAAGTTTATATTCCTCATGCGTTTTAACAAACTGACCATAGCTAAACCCATACAGTCCTACATTTTCACGATTACCAAGAAGCGAGAAGAAGCCGAACTTCTGTGTTAGACTAGATCTGTGATACTTTTATGTACAATGTATATACATATATATGTTTTGCGGAGAAGGCCAAACTCGCTACCGTAGCAAACTCCCTTCCGTGACATAACTCCCCTCTCGGCAATCTAGAGGGGTAATCTTACACCCTCGCAGCGCCACCAAATTAGGTACATTTTAAAGTTCCCTTTGATATAACGTATCACCATTGTGGCAACATGTTACCCCCGAAATAGTAAACTTTCGTCTTGTTTTCGCCTCGGTAACTGTAGAAAACGCTAGCTAACTGGGGTACAGTCTCACGTTGTATAGAGACGCACAGAATGGTCACACAACTTACGATTTGCTAAGGTAATTGAGACAAACATAAAACAAAACAAAATGACAGATGTGGATTCCATATAGTTTTATTTGTGTATTGGTTGAGCCCACAATCTAAACCTATGGCTTCTTCGCGGCGCTGGGTACGAGTGTGTACACCTCTGCTTTAACCTCTGAAGAATTGTCAAAGAAGATAATTGGTTCTTTTAATAGCTTAAGGCCAGTCAGCTGTGAAAGAAAGTGCTTTAGGGGTATTTCTGTAACATAATATCTCATTAGTTGTTTTGTATTCGAGGTGTAAAATACTTTCCGTATTTTTTCATCAATGCCCGTATCCGTCGACATTGACGATAAGGCTGACACGTTTTCCACCTGACCACGGTTGTTCATGTACGTCCGCAGCCTCAGTTCTGCTGAGATACTGACCATCACCATCAAGTGGTGTGCGCTCTCACCACTGACGACTCCGCTGTTTCTCAGCTTCTGAATAGTCTCCCATATTGTGGTCGGTTGAATGTCATGATGTAGCGCGCAAAAGGACACAGCAAGGCTTGAAAAATGATAGATTTCTTTCTTAACATTCAGCAGTTCGGCAGTGAGAGGCTTGGTTTCAAAAGTAGATATATTATAATACAGCAAAATGATAGCCATCACTTGTAGAACTACCCTATTATTTTTTTGAAATTGCTTTGTCCACAACAACCTGTACTCGTCGACCAATGCCTGATTACCAGTGATAAAAGTCACATTTCCCAGGATGCTATATATATATAGACTATCGACTGTATAAGTCATAGCCAGATCAAAGAACAGCCATGAAAAGCTGTGTTCACTTCGGAGTTGCACAGGTATATACTAGGAAAGCACTTACGAGGTCTACCCAACCATTCTGTATCCCCTACAGATCTACCGCGACCTAGCCGACTCTTTCGACTATGACCTGACCCAAATCATTGCAGAGGTTGTGAAGGACAAGCTGATACCTGGGATCCGGTGCATTGGCTCAGGTGCCAATACCGCATACGACATGCTGATTGCCATGATGGATCTCTGTGAGGCTGAGGGGTTGGGATACAACGTCTGGCACTCCAACTGTTTCACACTGATCTACCCAGATCACGTGTTCGGGCGCGCACAGTAGCAAACATTGCAAAGTGCTTAAGGAGATAAATACATGATAAGCATCCTATTTGCTGAGTCATTGTTTCTCTCCACGTGTCTTTCAGTCACACCAGTCAACAGCCTTCTTTTCAATCAGTTCATTAGAATAGAATGTTGTCCTGTCATTGGTTAAATCAAGAGATATATAGGCAATAAAAATAGCCACTTCAAAATAGTTTCATGGATGACACCTGCATGTTGAATGATTTTGGCTTGATACCTAATACATGTACACTTGTAAGTGTAAACTATCACATTTGCTACCATGATAAATCCATTGATGCAGTCCTACAGCCTACAGATGACTCATTTCAAAATGTTTGTGTGCCTGTTTCTTTATTCATAGTCATTTCTCAATCTGTCATGTCCTCTAAACACACAAGTAGACCAGAAGAACCCCTCTTCAAAAATCAATTGTAGGACCTGACTTTTTTTATAAGTTCTGTTGCCTACATGATATGTCGTATACAGAGCGCCAAGAATCACCAGTTTGCACCACTAACCGCCCTATCTGTTAACATTTCACTTTATCACATGGTCACCTGTCCAGTTTAACAAAGCCTTTCTAGCATCACCGAAGTTGGCTCCTCACTCTCTACATCAAGTCTTTTATCCTGTCTGCTTTGCGAAAGTCCATTTTAATAAATGTCCCAAACAAGGTGTGGGTGTCTGATTCTCTGTTGATGGGTATTGAAATTGTGTACAAGTGGTAAGACCGCAGCATGTAAGTCTTATGGATGGAATGTGAGGGCGCATTGGTTTCGCCAGAAATTCCAAACATAGGAAAATATGTGTGGTGGCATTGTTTGTATTTGTAGAAGCGGTACTAGTGTGGTGACTTTGTGTTAAGGTGCCAACTTACAATACTATACTACAATACTATACTACCACGTATATACGTATCACTTCGCGGTTACAATTCTCCAACTTGTTGGCGTGTTTTGTCGCTTAAATTGCTGTAATAATGTTCATAGTCTACATTTTCAAAATTTGGCATGTAATCTTTTAGTACCTATCTTACGTCTTTTGCATTCTTGCATTAAATTTCGAGTATAAAGGAGGCGTTGTCTATAAATTGATATTTACTTGCGGTAACGGTTCCTCACGGCGCCATTTCATAGCATCTACAGCACAATATATATTAATCAGGAACCCCCTGTCAATCTCAGATCCACAGATATCCTAGACCGTGAACCCAGCTGGTTCGAACAAGGAGAGATAGAGAGACTACATATGAGAGAATATACAATCCCGCCCTCAACAGGAAAGGAGCTTGATTCCAGACCCGCCCGCCCCGGCAAGACAACATTAGGTAAATGTACTCAAACAACAGGACCTAATTCATTCAGTTGCATAAAGCATATCCTGACATATCAACAAAGACAAATAAGAGTGCTAAACGGAGTTGTATCGCCAGAGGGAGCTATCCCTGTGGCTAGTTATTGTATCGTCTACCGTCGTGCACTCGGTCTAGGTCTGATAAAAAGGCTAATTTGTATATCAAGAAAAACAAACACACCTGCAAACAACCATTTTTCCATACAAATCGTATTTAATAATATCTCTGTCAGTTGTACACAATCACAATCTGCATTAGCCACATAACGAATCACTAAATGGCTACAAGAGAACTTAATTTGACAGTCAACTTTGTAAAGCGTCCTACACAGCTTTTGATCAAGATTGCTAATTGACGCTTCCATACATATATCGTGATCACTGTACGGATGAAAGCTGAGGTTTCAAGCTAGCATTAGATGTCTCTATCACCACCTACCAACATTTTGTTGTGCTTTAACTTACCTACCTACCTAGTGCCCTAGCTGACGTCCAAGTCCCTGGGGGACAGTTTAGACACGAAGATAGATAGCTGTCTGTCTATAATTTTTGAGCTATTCAGAATTATTGCCGATCTCTATTTTTGCACTCTAGCTCAAAGCTATTCCCTTGCTGCTAAAACATATCTTTCGGATTGTCTACCGTATTCACAATATTCGTCAAAACTGTAAGGCGATAGAGGCATGTTGAGAATCCATTTCAGCTGTATTTGTCGCTGTAGGACGTTCCCCGAAGGCTAATATTAGCTACTATTACCTGCAATTGACGTATATACGCTCTTATTACCCACCGCTTGATTATCTACGGTGTTTGTGACCACGGCTTTATAACTTTAAACCATTCCAACCGTACGACGTACGGGGATATTATCACGCATGGAAATCACCAGTAAGATAATCGTGCGATACATGAGACAGAGGCTTTAGCCCTCAAACACCCGAGTGGGGTCCATTTGGACCCCAGGCGTACATTTTCAAGTGCCATTTGAACATTTTTAATCTGAAAATAAAATCCTTCTGTGACTTTGTCAGTCAATATGTTTTATACCTTCTCCTAAGTTTTCGCAAAGATTGGTACAATAATGTGGAAATTATAAAGAAAGTTTGTGTTCAGTCCCTCTGGGGTCCAAACGGACCCCAGCAAATATGTGCAGTTTTTAAAACAAACTTTGGAGGCTAACTCCTTAACCACTTACAGTATGACTACTAAACTTTCAGACAATAATAAGAATGTAAACCTAAATCATCACAAAAAATTCTGTGTCCTCAACATGTAATATGACGACATTATGACGTCATTTGCCTAATCAGGGCGGCCATCTTGGATTTTGACCAATGACGTCATGAAATTAGCATAAATTATAAATTTTAAGTCATGAAAATTACATTGAATTTCATAGAATTTAATTGTTGTCAGAAAACAGATGTAGTTTATCAAGAAAACCTTGTTTAAATTGAAATTGTCAAATTTTGGCAAAAATATGCCTGTTAGTATATGGTTGCCATGGCAACCCCAAAAAATGATAAACTTACTTTATTGACCAAAAACTTTTGCAAACAATATTTTGTGATAAATTACCAAGTTTCGTAGCTTTGGCTTTAGCCGTTCATGAGTTATGCGACATAAATGTTGCTGAGGGCCTCAAAATTCCCCTATCTGGTCGGAATAGGTTTAGTGCAAAACGTGGTCCTTCTGAACTTTTGCATAAATTATGATAATGAGTTGGAATTAGCAACACCTTAATATCTCAAAATCTTCCTCTTACATTGACGAAGCAATGTACATACAATGATCGCCGATAAGAAATGGTACTGAGATTTTATGAACAAAACATTTTGGGGTCCGTTTGGACCCCACTCGGTCATTTTAGTCGCAAAAAAAGGTGGGTGCTTGAGTGGTGTACGTTTCTTTGATCGATAGACCGTGCAACACAATGAGCCATACTTTAAACGTATTTCAACACTGATGCAATCGTCAGTTGAAACACGACCTTTCTTCAGCTGTCTTGGAATAAAAGCCCCTCAATTGTATGTTCGCGAGGGATAAACATTCAATTGGAGCAGTCTCCCCAAAGTCAATAATGCCTCAACACTGTACTACCTATTACCGTTTTAGCATCTATCTGTGCGTTTGTCTGGCTGACTGCTTGTTTGGAATTAAAAAACAAATGGGTGCGAAGTATCAATAGTAGTTGCTATTGCAGACACACTTACGGCATGACTCTATTGACGGTAATCAATTTGACAGATTGATAATAGTAAAGCTGAAAAAATCGAGGCAAAGTAAAGGGTATTTAACGTCGAAGGTTGAGACAGACTTGCGGTGTTATAAATACAGTCACTGTTACATTCATTGTTACCCTGCGACAGAACACAGAGACATGAGGTCAACAATAACTTTGATCCCATTAACATAGGTGGCCTCTGACCACATGTTTGTACGAAATGTTAATATTTAACACCAAGTTTAACACCAGTTATTAGATACATCCGTAACTGGAGGTGTGGAGTCAAAATGTGAGGTGACGAAGGCCACCCATCGGTATTCAGGTCTCTTCTGGACTTTTAAGGTAGGGATCGAAATGCAATTCAAATCTGTATAGTAAGGCTTTGAATAATCCAGATATCATTTGTGTGTCATATTAACCCTTTATCTGTATCTGTACCATGCAAAAATTTATCAAAAAGTTACAACGCTGCATTACTGTGCAAGCAGGGGTTCAACTCCGGCTGTTTTCGACGTGTTCTAAGGCGTTTTAATCGGGGTTTCTTTTGTTGTACTGTTTTCTTCATAGTTTGGCTGGAGGACATGAAGAAAACAGCACATATGAAAAACTAGATAAAACGACTTTGAACACGTCATAAAACAGTCTGAGCCGAACCTCTGTTCTGAGAGTACGCCCAATGGGACTTGTTCCAGTTGTAACGCCGTATTATATAACTGCACATCACATGTATATAACTTCACATCATTGACGACTCTTTAGGCTATCTAAACCAGGTTAGCTGCCAGCGAATAAACGATGTCTAACAAAGATGGAGGCCGAAATAGACCGAAGCTAAAGGTCATTACAATAGTCGTTCTGTTGATTTTTAATTGGGACAAAGGTCATGGTAAAATATTGCATGCATAAAGGACTTGAAAAGAACGGGTTGTTTTTATTGTTATCTAAAATATAACTACGGCTATGAGGCTAACAAATACATTTGATTTTTTGGAGGTATTTATTACGAAACAAAGTTACGCCGTTTATCTCAGACATATAGTAAATGTGTTTGTTACAGCATGCGTTAGTGTCAGCTTTGCGTATACTAACTGTGATACGTTGCGTCTGTCGCATCAAACTATTATGTTGATGCGGAAAGCAAGGTTTGCGTTGTCAGTAATTTTGTTTTAATATTATCTTCTAAACACTAACATAGAAGCAATTTATATTTTCAGCTGGTTGTGGGTCACATTTTTATGAGAAATAGATTACTAGAAATATAAGCCATTCTAACTTCAGTTTGATATAAGCAAACTACAACTTACCTACTTAAAACATTACAGCAAAATCAACGATGACTATGATTAAAGTCTCAAATCGTTTTCATAAACAAGAACCGTAAACATCAGACTGACAATCAACTGCCACTGCAAAACAAACTTTATTTTGAATAAATTGTCAGTAAGAAATTATGACCTTGCACAACGTTAGACTTAAAATATAGACTAAAGGAGACAAAAACTGTCGAACATTGAGTATCTGCTTTTACTTCTCCCCTTAAACGAGAAATCACCGTTAACATTATCTGACGTTATCGTTTTGGTCATTCAGTATAAAGCGTCAAACAAATCGGGTTTGAAAACCCAGCTCATCTATTTGATATTTGAAACACATACATTAAGAAAAATTGTGGCAAACATGTTTTTAATCCTACTCGTCAGGGCAATAAGGCACGCACTGCCAGGCGTTGGCGGTGAAGTCATGGTACACATCACACTGCGCGGCGGTTGGTGCTAACCCTGGGAGGTGGGTCCCCTCGCAGTAGTAGACGTAGATGCATGAGTTCCTCAGCTCACATCGGTACATGAAGTCGAACGGTGGACAAGTCAGGGTTACTTGGTCGTCAAGCCACCTACGAGTGGTTTTGTTTCCTAAACAGCGAGGAAAATGAAAGTCAGGAAAGTGGATGTTCAGGGTATCGCCTGGCTTCACAGCTGAATATGACGATACACGCAGAACTTTTTGACAGTTTTTCTACTTAAGGGGAGTTCTTAATTCGAAAAAAAGAACAGCAGTTGAACAGTGTGGTTATCAACTTGAGTATTCATAATGAACAAATATTGCCCTATAAGCAGATGTTAAAATCGGCGAAATCTATAGAGAAAAACGTAATAAAAAAATAATAAAAACATAATAAAACGTTTAGCAGAAGCTCAAACAGCTGATTGAAGCGCGTGGAAAATGAGCGATGGCTCCTTGACTTTTACCTGAATCCTGTTCGATGGTCGCCTCGGGAACCACCACGGTGTTGTAGACAGGATACTTTGCACACATCTGGGCCATCTGGTCCCCCAACATGGTCCGGGCATTTAGAGGCTGTGGGGCGGCACGTTGGTAGGTCTCTTCCTTCCTCTTCTTAAGGATGGTGCTTCTTGTCTGTGGGTTCTATAGACATACAGGATCTTTAGTACAAATCGTATCGAGTTGGATATGGAGTCTAGTATCACTATCGTTACTGAAACTATTGATGATATTCTAACTACGGTAACCCATATCCTGTCTGAAGTCTGAAGTTGCTAAATGTCTGCTTACTGCCATGGCACTCAGCCCTTCTACCAGCTTGTCAATTGCCGGGATGTTGTCAGGCATGGTTGACAGGAAACAGGCGTTCAGCTCGGTGTAAAGGGTCATCATCAGTCCCTGTAGAAATATCACACTGGTTAGTTTCTACCGGTATTCTGTTTATTTTATAGGGCCTTCACACGGAAACTGAATTAGCAGGAATCAAGCAGAACCAGCCAGAATGAAGAGTTTGCTAAATTCGTGCCACATTCGGGTGGGAATTTCAAATGGACCTTATATCCCCTTTCACACCGGAAGGAATGAGTCGAAATGCCGTCAGAATAACTATTCTTTGTCTATTCTCGGATATTTGTAGTGCAATATAGACATTCTCACTAGTACTGCACTCCAGATATTCTTTTGGCCACATTCGGTACAATGCAGTTAGAATACAGTTTGAATGCCGATCGATTTTTCTCCACTACTAATGCACCTCGAAAGTTTTGAGCATGACAGAAACATTCGAGACGGCCACAAAAATGGGCAGAAATATCTGGGACACAGTGAGAAATTCTAGAATGCACTACGAGTACTTATGAATATACAGCGAATAGTCATTCTGACGGCATACCGGCTGATTCCGCATCTCGTGTGAAGGGGCAAAAAGAGAACATTAACATCACTCGTGTTTGACGTACCGTGTTGTAGTCCAACATGACTTGATTGTCAGACACGATGTTGTGCTGAGGCACGTGGAACAGAACGATCTGATTATCCCGGTCTACATCAGTCACTTGGTTGAAGATGGTTCCTTCTTCGTTGATTTGGACAGTGTACTGCTGCAATTTTAAGAGGAAACATACATCAAGACATGCATCATGTGCACCAGACGTACAAAATTCGTAAAATATGTCAATTTTCTTTTCATTTTGGCTGAAAATAAAAATAAAGTTAAGGCACATTCGACAATTTGAGTTCTGGTTACCAGTTGACCAATAGTACCATGTCTTATCTTGAAATAAAATTTCTACTGTAGCATGACATTGCGTGCTTACGCCACTAAATCCCACAAGTGTTAGCGTCATTGCCTGACGGCTCGAGCGTTCGGATAGCAGTGATAGAGTGAAAAGCATGACCTGTATTGTAAATAGAAAAGTACAGTGTCCTCCTTACCTGAGTGGAAGAAGCCTTCTCTTCACACGTACAGGTGGGTGCCGCGTGGACGGTAGACAAAACCGCCAGGATGGAGAGGAGCAGAAATCCGGCCTGTGGAGAGAGTCACAGTCTGTTTTATCACGAGTTTCGGAGTGGTTGTTTGAGAGAAAGTGTGCGATAATTTCAGAAATCAAATTTAGAATGTAAGAGATCAACGTACCATGGTAAGCTTGGAGGCACTCGGTCACTTCGGTCGAAGATTCGGTCACAGCAACTTTTTCGATGATAGAAGTGGTATGCCAGAAGCTTCGCGGTGTTCCCGATTTATACAGATTTGAAACAATCGGTCGATTGAACAACCAACAGACCGACCAATCAGGTTTTTTGTTTGACTCAATGACGGTTTCTTGGAAGGCAACACTTCCTTGACGATTATGCAAATGCGACAAAATGTGATAAAAAAAAAACAGCCGACTTGCTGATATTTCATTATAGTCAATTGACAAATTTGTTTTAAGTCTAAGACCATAGCAATAAAATGATGACTCCAGTCTGACCGAATAGTAATAGGAGACTTTGGCCAAGTTAGGAATAAAAGTCTAGTAGGAGTTAATAGGTTAGGACGTGGAGTGACCGGCGGGTGTATATACTACATAAGACTGACTGAAACCCCCAAGGTGCTTGTTTGTCCGTATTTGACCAAATGCCTCTCTTTTTTTAACCAGCTGACACGTTTGCTTGGAGACTGATTTAAAAGGCATCTTCAGGCTTAATCTTACAAAGATCTCTGACAGATGTGCTATTTTTATGATGACAACAATATTAGATGTAAATGTTTACATTAGATGTTTTTATCTAAAGATATTTATCAGTATACGTATATTAGACAATCACTATCATTAACGTTAACGTTGATTAGCAATATCTAAATTATACGTCTAGACGTCTGTGCCTGTCACCAGCTAAGTTCAACGCTTGCACTCAGATCTATACATTATACAGTTACACAAACATTCCAACTCTCTATTTTTCACGATGTGAGTTTCCTTGTTAGATAAGGCTGAAATCTTTCTTTGTCCGGTAAGTGTGTACACACAGAAATAGTTTGCATTGTCTCATGGTCCAAGAAAATGATGCAATAATCAAATAATGCGAGCGGTCTTTAGCCGGTCAGCTGCCCTAACTTACAACAACAGCAACTTAAACATTTTTTAAAGAAATTAAGAGACATGGTGATCGTCAACATGGTCGACGATTTATAAAGTGGAATAACGTAAACTACATCGCATAAAAACTGACGATGACAAATTTGGTCAGGTCGGATTCAGATAATGATAGTAAAATAATACAGTACAGTAGAGTACATCATCTCCAGCTCCTCTTACCCCTCTAGGGAAGAAAAGTCTTAATTAAGTGGAGATATATTTTCTACTGAGTTAAGAAAATGTGGATTTTAGCTCATCCTTTAAGTACTTAAGTGGAAACGATGCATAATAAAGTGCAAATCACGAGGACCAAGGTGATCAAGTATGCGTGAAATATTATGACTCATAAGGAAGTCAAAAAGATGCATTAGATTTTAATACCTGTCAGTGTACTTGGCAGTGTAAATGAGTCTTCCAAGTCGTAAAATATGCAACAAACACTTCAAGAATGATTCGGTCTATAAGGGTAATCGTCTTTGATCCAAGGGATTCTTTTTAAAATGACACAAACACAATGGATAGTGTTCTGTAAATTTCATATCTTCGAGTTCGATAGCCACCGTGCCACCGACATTGTGCCCTTGAGAAAGGCACTCAAAACGGTTTTCCTCACTTCACCCAGGTGTAAAAATGGGTACCTGACTTGGGTCGGGGAGATAAAAGAGTACCTTTACCTTCTGTCAGTACTTTGTATGTGGCACTGTTAATATAAGTTACTAACTTGAGTGCAGTGCCACATTGTCCTCGTCTGTCCAAAAGCAAATACAAAAAAATATATATTATGTTTGAAAATACCAAGTCAAATTACGTTTGCTTAAACAGCAGGGATATTGCGACGGATCTTTAAACAGCTTTCGGGTAATATCTTAGAGAGATGTAATTTCTTCTATCAGTCATGGCTTCAAGTTTAGTAAAGAATGCTTGCGTACATTGGAGGGGAGTTGATACATCACAGTATTGCATACTTCTCAACTACCTTGCTTCTCACTCTTAATGCGCGTGCGTCAAGTGACGCTAATTCTTTTATTGATGACATACCTTATTTGTAAAGTATGTATTTATTATGTTAGTATAAACATACCTTATTTGCAAATAATGGATTTATCATGTGGGTCAGACAGGTGGCATTCTGCTCAAAGTTCACAATCTTGTTTTCCTGCTATAGCTAGGACGTTTCCTTGTTAGATAAGACAGAGATGTTTTTCTTTGTATATCATGTATTTTGTACAGACACTGGGACTGATCAATCACTAGTTCCAAGAAAATGATTTGATTGTCTGGTCAAATGGGTAGTTTTTGCCCGGTAACTTGTCTTGATATAAACCCCTTGTTTGTTATACATGAGAGAGTAATACACAGGATTGTCCTACTCACACAAATTTCAATACAACGTTTTAAATCTTAACATTTTAGGACATTAACGCTTGCGGATTATCTTGAAAATTGGATTGCTGGTTATTTGTATTTGATATAAAAAGAACAGAATGGTACTGGACATTATTATATTTCAGCCATACCATATATGGTATGGTGAAATATATTGTATTCGTTATGTTTCTTTCTTTCTCCTGTCAAATCTTCAAATCGAATCATCTCCGTCGTTCCGGGACCGAATGACCTGAAATTTGGCACAAGGGTAGAGTGGGTCAATACCCAGGTGTGTTTTTCTCTTTTTTTTCATATCTGCGGCTGCCTCTAAAATGATTTTATTGAAGTTTACAGGTCATGTTTTGACCAAAACGGTACATTTTGGCCCCCTGTACCCTTAAATTACAATAGAATGACCTTAAATTTAGTGTAGATAGGCATTAGATAGTTGGTAAAATGATCCATATAAAATTTTTGGCATAAACCAATTTTAAATTATTAATTTCTGCACTTTTCTGAGGGGAAATTGGTTTTCTTCCGGTCTTTTCCCGTGAACTCCCATGACCCCAGAGCCCACACGTGCCAGGTGCCAGCGGTCTGGGGAGAGCGAGAGTTGATTGAATTTAAAGAGCCAGCCAATCAACGACGAGAAAGGCGAATGCTAGTTAATATTCATAAGCGGGGCCTTGCTATATCGTATGTACACAAACAGATGCAAATTACAGCCATACAGTGTCCATAAGTCACCCTGTGCCCGGTTTGAAATTGTAGTTTGCGAGGATTTGGCGCTCAGATAGGGTCATTTGAGCGGTATCGGGCGGTACGCGTGCATTGAACGTTAGAATACAAGTCTGTGTCGATGAATTTACCAACATTCCGCATGGCACTATCAATTATTTTCGGCAGATTTGACTTTTGGGGTTAGTTGAGACAGTCGAGAAAATGTTACTTGGCAGAAAACGCGGGAAAATCGGACAGTTTGCTTTTAGTTTTGATACATAATTTTGACAGTGGCGAGAATGCATGTAATCTTTTCCCGAACAAATGTAGGTACTTCTAGTGTTGTTGTTGTTCTTTTTTGACGTAAACTTTATAACAGTTACATTCAAATTGTAAGTAACTTTAAACTGCCAGAGTTTGAGCCCAATAAAACACTCTCAGTACCAGAGTATCACCACTGACCTCCGAAAAGAAACCCCCGAACAAAGTAGAAACTCCTATCCTCCTGGTCTCGCACGCTACGAGCAGGAAATTATCACACTCAGACAAGATTACGTCCGATGGCTGATTGCATACAAAGTAAAACAATTTACCAGTGGTATGCAAGGGGCATATACTTAACAAACAATTCTAAGAAAAATGGAATTTATAGATAAAGCCAAATCAAGTAAACTTGTTAGTCCTGGGATTTTTCAGAAAAGAAATGAAGCAACAGGGTGGTAAAATTCTTGTTAAAATTCGAGACGTCTCCGTTTATGTAATGACTCATACAAAACAAGATGAAGATTTAAGTTCTTAGCTTGAAAAAAACAACAACACTCCTACTACCTGCACCTGCTTGATAATTATTAAAACGTATGCCCTACTTGATTAAAAAAAGTTCACTGCAATAATAAATGTACCCACATCACAAGGAGATTATGACGGTACTTAGACCCAGTTATCGAAGTGGAAATTGTTGAATGGCGTCATGTAATTTTATGATGAAAATCTTCTGAATGGAAGGTGCGTTTTTTTTCACTCTCGGAAAAATAGGAGCTGCCGCAATTCTAAAAACCGATCAGTTATGCATAGGCGCTCCTGTGGAAGATTATGTTCTTCCATATGGGCCCGGGGCATATTGGGCAAGCTCTGTTTTGACCTTGAATCAATTCACAATATTAGTTCTCTTTCGGGGATAACTTACAGTTAAAATATTGTATTTTTGCGCAGGGGTGACTTGGAACAGTCCAATGTTGCGTGGGAATGGGTATGGCTGAAATATGCTGTATTTGCACCCAAGCAAATGTCGGCCTTTCTAGTAAGTAATTACTTCTGCCAAGAAGGTTAAGTTTTTGCTGTTATTTGTGTGTGTGTGTGTCTGTCTGTCTGTGTGTGTGTGTGTGTGTGTCTATCTGTGTGTGTGTGTGTGTGTGTCTGTCTTTGTGTGTGTGTGTCTGTCTGTGTGTGTGTGTGTGTCTGTCTGTGTGTGTGTGTGTGTGTGTGTCTGTCTGTGTGTGTGTGTGTGTGTCTGTCTGTGTGTGTGTGTGTGTGTGTGTCTGTCTGTGTGTGTGTGTGTCTGTCTGTGTGTGTGTGTGTCTGTCTGTGTGTGTGTGTGTGTGTGTGTGTCTGTCTGTGTGTGTGTGTGTGTGTGTGTGTGTCTATCTGTGTGTGTGTGCGTGTGCGCGCGCGCGCTTGTGTGTGTATGCGTGTGTGTGTGTGTGTGTATGTATGCGTGTGTGTGTGTTTGTGTGACATAATCTACTGCAGATAGCCACGGTGACTTTATTACGTTTACAGTAAATATTCCTGTCTAAAAGATAGTTACCTCCATGAAAGGTCATGGAGGTTATATTTTACCCTGCGTTTGTCTGTGTCTGTGTGTGTGTAAACAAGATAACTCAAGAACGGCTGAGTGGATTTGTTTCATACTTAGTGTGTTGGTAGGGTGTGACAAAGCTGGAAATGATTAGATTTTGGCCCCTCTAGCGGCTTCTATTGGTACTGCAGTTCAACTTCCAGTTTTGCTATCTTGTGTTTTGAAAAAGCTATGGTCACGATTTTAGGGTGTTGGATAGCTCTTGTGCTCAGGAAGAAGTGACGTAAGTTTGGACCCACTGGCGACTAGGTTTAGGATAGCAGGGGCATTTTTGTAAAAAAAAAACTTCTGAAGCGTCTAACTCAAGAGGGAAACAACGGATTTTCACGATTTTTAATATGTAGATACCTTAGACAATGTTGTACAAAATAAAGTACCAATTTACCATTTGCATAATTAATGGGACGCGTTGAGATGATTTAAATATATAGCTGCACTGGGTTGAGAAAAATGTAAATTTAGCTCATTCTTTAGTCAGTAAAGCGGAATTATGCATGATTAACTTATTTAAGTATATAATTTCAAGGACCTATAGGATCCAGTTTGCTTATTAATAAGATACCCTAACTCACATTGCCTGCGTCGATAAGGCGGCAGACGATAAGAGCGTATTATATGTTAATGGATAATGTACTTTACTTTACTGTAAAGAAGTCTAGAGAGCGTCACCGATGCTGTGCCCTTGGAAAAGGCACTTTATTTTACACAACTTTGTTCACTTCACTCAGGGGAAAATGGTTCATAAACATGCAGTTCAACGGCAGCATCGGTGGCAATTGTCGTATTGAGGTCACCGTAGGACCAAATATATAGTAGCCTCCAGGCCGTTATGATTCAGCCCCGCCGGAAGATTATCGGTCCCTAATACCCCTCAGTGCTGTACGACAGCGTTCTGGCAGATGATCTTAGCCCAGCTGCTAGCTGAGGTCAGGGTTGACATAGAAAAAAGTAGCAAAACCAAACTTTTGACGGCTCAGAAACAACTCCAGAACATGATATTTTTCGACTTCGTTCAGTTTGGAGCTTTCGGCATCTTATCCAATGGAGTATTCCAATATTCATATCCAGGGGTCAAAACATATTGCTTTTAGACTTCACAAAGACTTCTCTGAACAATATATCATTGTCTAAACCCTTTTTATAGTACAACCTGTCTAATGTGACATGTTTGGATCAATTTGCGTTTGCCGGCAATGATGATGATGATGATGATGATGATGATGATGATGATGCGCTTGCCTAAACAGCAGGGATATTGTGGAGGATTTTTTTAATAGATGACAGTATTGCACACTTCGAAACTACCTTCCTTCCCAATCTTAAAGAGTGTGCGCCAAGTGCTACTTATTCTTTTACTGACATACTTGTCTTGTAAAGTCAACAATAACAATACATCATTGTGTAAACACTTTTAACTCAACTTTTCAAACATCCTAAATATATCTTGTTGTGTTGGCGTCGAGTGTGGCGTAACTTGTGTGTGCCCCCGACGTTGTGCCTTTGTATAGGTAGGGCACTTTGCACGACATTCCTCACTTCACCCAGGTACAAAATATGGGTACCTGACTTCGGACGGGGAGGTAAAAGAAAAGACTACCTTTACCCACTGTCTCTACTGTGCATGTGGCACTGTTAATATAACTTACTTACTTGAGTGCAGTGCCACATTGTCCTCGTCTGTCCAAAAAGCAAATATACCAAGTCACATTACGTTTGCCTAAAAAAGCCAGCAGGGATATCGTGACGGCTTTTTTTAAAGATAGCTTACGTGTTATATATTTTAGAAATACGTCCTTTCTTCTATCAGTCATGACTTCAAGTTTACTGAATGATGAGTGCATGCAACGGAAGGGAGCTGATAGAAGACAGTATTGCACACTTCGCATCTTTCATGCTTCTCACTCAATGCGCGTGCGCCAAGTGATGCTAATTATTTTATTGACATGCCGTATTTGTAAAGTATTCATTTATTATGTTGGCTTTACAGATTGTATTCTGATCAAAGTTCACAATCTTTTTCTCCAAGGACGTTTCCTTGTTAGACCGGGATGCTCGTCTTTGTATATCATGTATTTTGTAAAGACACCCGGTAAAGTGAAAAATATCCAGGACCAAAGTGATCACATATGCGTAAGATATTATGACTCATAATTCAGATGAAAAAATGCATTAAATTTTAATACCTGACTTGACAGTGTAAAGAAGTCTAGACAGTCTGAATTATGCAATAGACACTTCTAAAGGGTCTATGAGGGTAATCGTCTTTGATCCTAGGGATTCTTTTTAGAAACACACAAACACGATGGATAGTCTTATGTGATTTTCATAGCTAAATTTCACGTAGCAAAAACAGACATTGACGGCTCATATACAATTCCAGAACAATGATGTTTTTTTTACTCAGTCCATATTGAAGGAATATCAACAAATGGAGTCTACTTATTCATATCCTGGGATAAATAATCGGGCACATTAAATCACTGATAGATCTTGCTTTTAGACTTTATAGAAATTCCGCTTAACAATATATCATTGTCTAAAAACTTCTCATAGTTTGAGCCATTCTAAAGTTATCATGTTGTTTTGGCGTCATTTATGGCGTAACTGGTAGAGCGTTCGGCGTGGAATCTAGAGGTCCCGAGTTCAATACCCGCTGTGCCCCGACGTTGTGCCCTTGGGAAAGGCACTTAACACAACCTTCCTCACTTCACCCAGGTGTAAAAAATGGGTACCTGGCTTAGGTCGGGAGGTAAAAGAAAAAAATGCTACCTTCACCTTCTGTCTGTACTCACATGATGTATGGTACTATAAGTTACTAACTTGAGTGCAGTGCCACATTGTCCTCGACTGCCCAATAGCAAATTTGTTTTGAAATACCAAATTAAGTTTACCTAAACAGCATGGATATTTCGCCGGATTTTGAAGAAAGCTTTCGTGTTATATCTTAGAAAGATTCGTATTTGTATACCACGAATTTTGAACACACACTGGGTCTGACAAAGTACTAGGTCCGAGAAAATGATTTGATTACCAGGTCAAATTGCTGGTATTTATCCGGACATCTGTCCTGATATAAGACCTTTTGTTTGTTACATGTTAGAGACCAATGCACAGAAGTGTCCTACGTTCCCAAAATATCGATACAATATTTTGTCCTCTTATTATATATACTTTATATAACATTTTAGGACATTAACGCTTGCGAAGTATCCTGCCAATGTGTGTATGTGTGTTTGTGTGAAATACTCTGCTACACATAGCCACTGTGACTTTTGTACTCTGTGGTAAGATAAGAGCAACGAGAGTTAGGTTAAAGGGGTTATATCTTTGGCCCCATTGATTTAGGAGGATTCTGCTGACAAGTAGAATAATACTTTACTATTTTGTTATTAATGTTCATGGTAGTTGAGGTGCCCGAATCAATTGTTTGGGTTATGAGGGTCCATGTCTCTTTAGTCAGGACAGGAGTGTTTTCGGCTTGTAAAGTAAAGCAAGGATGGTAAAATTAAAGTCGAACATTAAATAACATTGTAATAACGATTTATCATATCTACTGAGCCTTACATATAATGTAGTTTCCTTTTTCTACTCAAAGTTTTTCTTAATTGTATATCATTGACGACTACATTAAAGCAACTACATATTCCCATTTGTAGAATACCCAGTTTTTTTCTTATTTTTTTTTCAAAATAAACATAATCACCAAATGAAACCCGGTTCGACAAGACCAGGACAATAAGGCACGCACTGCCAGGCGGTGGCGGTGAAGTCATGGGTCACGTTGCACTGGGCGGCAGTTGGTACTTCATACGGGCTGTCGGTCCTCCCGCAGTGATATACGTTGATGCATGTGCATGGGCTCCTCAACTCACATCGGTACATGAAATTCATCGGGTGACAACTAAAGCGTGCAGGGGATCCCCAGCTACGAGGGGTTTTGGTACCTATACAGTGAGGACATGAAAGAAAGATTGAAGTTTGCTGATCATGTTGTTTGGCTAACCAGCTGAATACAACGTTACAGGCAGAATGTTTTGGCAGTTTTTCTACTTACGAGAGATTTTCGATAGGAAAAAAGAAACAGCAGTAAAACAGTGTGATTATCAACATGAGCATGCATAATGAACCAAAATTGCCGATAAGCAGAGATTAAAGTCGGCAAAATCTATCAGCAGAAAAACACCTGATTGATGCGTGTAAAAATAAGTAATGACTCTAGATATTTACCTGAAACCTGTTCGATGGACGCCTCGGGAGCCACCTCTGTGTTGTAGACAGGAAACTTTGCACACATCTGGGCCATCTGATCCCCCAACATGGACCGGTCCCTTACGGGCTGTGGGGCGGCACGTTGGTAGGTCTCTTCCTTCCTCTTCTTAAGGATGGTGCTTCTTGTCTGTGGGTTCTATAGACATACAGGATCTTAAGTACAAATCATATCAATTTAGTTCATTATATTTCTATGGTTACTGAAAAAGTCTTGTTTAAAATCTGAAGTTGCTAGATGCATACTAAGTATGTCTGCTCACCACCATATCACTCAACCCTTCTTCCAACTTGTCAATGGCCGGGATGTTGTCAGGCATGGTGGACAGGAAGCAGGCGTTCAGCTCGGTGTAAAGGGTCATCATCAGTCCCTGCAGAAAGAACAAACTGGTTAGTTTCTACTGATATTCTTTTTTTATTACCAAACAGGAAAGCTTTCAAATTGGCTCGGGCCGACTGTCATGTCGCATGACGCCTGAACGGTTTCCACTAAGTCCGAGTCGTAATGCCGTCAATATTTCCAAAACCCTTATATTTTCCCTTTACATAATTATCTAAAACTTTGGTGGCCATATGACAAGTCACATAAGAGTTATAGGAGTTAAACGCAGGCCTCAAAACCCCTCCCCAATCAGAGATTGACCAAAAAACAAGGTCTGAATACGGTTAATGTATATCATGTTTGACGTACCGTGTTGTAGTCCAGCATGATCTGGTTGTCTGACCAGATGTTGTGCTGAGGCACGTGGAACAGAACGATCTGATTCTCCCGGTCTACATCAATCACTTCATTGTTTTGGACAGTGTACTGCTGCAATTTTGATAATGAACACAAATCAGGTGCCGCAAAAATAAAATAGAAGCTGGATAAGCTGAAAAACAGAGAGGTAAATTTAAGGAACGTTCGGTAACATTGGTAAGATATCACTTGACCAATACTATTGCACAACATGCCATTGCGTGGTTGAAGCCAAGTGTTATTGTCGTTGCCTGACAGACTGAGCGCTCGGACAGCACGAAAGAGGAAAAAAAAAAGTGCCATCCTTACCTGAGTGGAAGAAGCCTTCTCTTCACACGTACAGGTGGGTGCCGCGTGGACGGTAGACAAAACCGCCAGGATGGAGAGGAGCAGAAATCCGGCCTGTGGAGAGAGTCACAGTCTGTTTTATCACGAGTTTCGGAGTGGTTGTTTGAGAGAAAGTGAACGGTAATTTCAGAAATCAAAATATATGAGGGATCAACGTACCATGGTAAGCTTGGAGACACTCGGTTACTTCGGTTGAAGAGTCAGTCACAGCAACTTTTACGATGATAGAAGTGGTATGCCACAAGCCCCTTGGAGCTCCCGATTTATACAGGTTTGCAACAATCGATTGATCAACCAACAGACCGACCAATCACGTTCTTTGTGTTGCTGTTTCTTGGAAGGCAACACTTCCTTAACGGTTGTGCAAAGGCGGCGACAAAATGTGATGACATAGAGTAAAAACACCCTAGTTGCTGACATTTCATTTTTGTCAGTTGCCAAAAAATTTTGAATGTTTTGAGGCCATTTAACTAAAATGATGACTACGCAAAGACATTTGCAAGTTTAAACATACAAGGAACTCTGTCAGATGTGCTAGTTTTGGGGAAACATGATGGGTTTGGATGCTTTGGTTGCTCTATTTGTCCATTAGCTGACATATATACTTACAACAATACTTTTAGATATAAATATTTGCAGTAGATGTTTTTGTCTAAAACATAGTTATCATACGTTCATTGAATAATCATACGTTCATTGAATAACCATCTAAATGAACACGAAATAGCAATGTCTAAAAGCTTATACGTTTAGTAGTCAATATCTCTACGTACTTTGCAAACGCTTGCACTAGGATGTATATTACTATGGCCACATTACTGTATGCATATCGACAGGTCTTATAGAAAAGTTCCAACACTTATTTTCCCCGACGTTAGTTTCCTTGTTAGATAAGGCTGAAATGCATGGCGGTCGTCTTTAACCGGTTAGGTGCCCTGGATTAAAAAAAGACAATAAAAAACATGGTAACTTAAACTGCAGTGCCTAAGAAAATCTGAAGATGATAAAATGCTGGACTACTATCAAATTTGGTAAGATAGAACTTTCATTATTAAAGCTGCACTATTTAAGAGCAATTGTCTGTTAGAATCAAACAACAGTGATCAGGGTAAAAAAAAAAATCGATTTGGCTCATATTTTTCAAAGTGATAGTACTTGGCACACAACTCCTCAAAATAGCTTCCTTTCCGGTCAAAACTCATTGTTGCCATGGTAACAGCCCAAACAAGTTTTGAGGCATTTTCACAGATTTTTGCATGTCAACAACATGGAAATTGGCCAAGTTTAGGACCCGATCACTACTAAATGCTTTATCGCAACGAAAAATAGAAAAGGATTTTGTTAGACTGATGTATAAACTTGTACAAAATAGCAATTTTGCGTGCGTGCGTGCGTGTTTGTGTGCGTGCGTGTGTGTGTGCGTGCGTGCATGCGTGTGCGTGTGTGTGCGTGCGTGCATGTATGTGTATGCGTGCGTGTGTATGAGCGTGCATGTGTGTATGCGTGCGTGCGTGCCATGAATCGATACATTGTGCGATGTATGTGACAGGGGCTTTAAAACGGTACTCGGGTGTTTCGCCGATCGATAGTCCATGCAAACACATCAAGACTTTAAACTAATTTCATCAATGATGCAATCGCCAGTTGAAACGCGACCTTTGTTAGTTCAGCTGTCTTGGAATAAAAGTTATTTTTCGCCTCAATTGTATGTTCGGGAGAGACAGAAGTTCAACAGGAGGAGTCTCTCTAAACTCAATTTAATACCTCAACACTGTATCATCTATTACCGTTTTGAAGTTTATCTATGTGTCGAAGTCTGCTTGGTTGACATTGCTTATTTGGAATCAAAAAGCAAATAGGTACGGACTATTGATATTAGTTGCTATTTATTGCAGACACACTTACGACAGGACCATATTGACGATAGTCAATTTGAAAATCAGATTAACAGCATTAAATCTGAAAAAATGAACGCGAAGGATTAGAAGGTAATATTTTGTCGTCGATCGCGTGCAAAAGGTAAACAGAGTCGCAGTATCATAAATACAGTCACTGTAATGTGTCCATTGTTACCAAGCGACGCAACACATGTACAGGCAGCCATGAGGTCAACAATAATGTTGGCCCAATTAACACATTAGGTTGACTCTGACAACATCTCGATACAAAGTGTTAATATTTAACACCATTAAAGATTGCATCCGTAACTGGAGGCGTGGAGTCAAAATGAGAGGTGACGAAGGCCACCCATCGACATTCATGTCTCCTCTGGACTTTTAAGGTAGGGATGGGAATGCTATATAAATCGTTATGGTAAGGTTTTGAATACTTCAGGTATGACCTTTGTGTCACTGATGCCTTTTACCCTTTATCTGTACCTGTACCATGCAAGGATTTATCAAAACGTATGTGTTACCAACGCCCAATTACTGTGCAAGCACAGGTTAAACTCCGGCTGTTTTTTAAGGCTTTTTATCAGGGTTTCTATTTTGTATTGTTTCTTCATGTTTTGGCTGGAAGACATGACGAACAACAGAAAATAGAAAAACCCGAGAAAACGCCTTGGAAATATGTCAAAGAACAGGTGGAGACGAACATTTGCTCTGAGAGTACGCCCAATGGGACTGGTTCCAGTTCTCACCATATTATAACTGCACATTACATGTATATAACTTCACATCATTGACGACTCTATAGGCTGTCTAAACCAGGTTAGTTTCCATCGAATAAAAGATGTCTAACAAAGATGGAGGCCGGAATAAACCGAGGTTAAAGGTCATTACAATAGTCGTTCTGTTGATTCCTAACTGGGACAAAGGTTATGGCAAAATATTGCATGCAGAAAGTACTTGTAAAGTATGGGTTGTTTTTATTGTTATTTAAAACCTATCTACGGCCATAGGGTCTCAAAATTTGTTATTCTCTGAAGATATTTACTAGATAAAGTGAACTACGGCGTTTATCTCAGATATGAGGTAAAGGTGTTCGTTACAACATAATATTACCTTATTGTCACTTTTGTCACACCAAGCTATCCGTGTTGCTTCAGAAAGCAAGATTTGTGTTGTGAGTTATTTTTTTCAAATGTTACTGGAAGTAAAAGCCATTTAAGTTAAGTTTTGAATTAGCATACTACAACATTACAGTAAAATCCTCGAAGACTAAGATTAACGCTTCAAATATTTTCCATGAACAAAATCCAGAGAGTAAAACATCAGACTAACATTCAACTGCCTCTGCAAAACAAACTTTATTTTGAATAAATGGTCAGTAAGAAATCTGCACAACGTTAAGACTTAAAACCTAGACATTAACTTTTACACGTTTTATCACATTCGACCGTTAGTATATTGTTACAGCAAAGGTGAATTGAGTATCTTCTTTTCCCTTGAAACGAGAAATCATAGTTGACACTATTTGACATTAACTTGCATGTATGTGTGGTCATTGAGTTCCTTAATACAAATCTGTCATTCAGTATAAAGCGTCAAACAAATCGGGTTTGGAAACCCAGCTAACAAACACACTTAGACAATCCTGTCTCTTAACCCTACTCGTCAGGACAATAAGGCACGCACTGCCAGGCGGTGGCGGTGAAGTCATGCCACACGTCGCACTGCGCGGCGGTTGGTGCTTGCCCCGCGTTACCGGTCCCCTCGCAGTAGTAGACGTAGATGCATGAGCTCCTCAACTCACACCGGTACATGAAATCACTCGGGTGACAGTTCACGGTTATCGAGTGGTCAAGCCAGCTACGAGCGGTTTTGTTTCCTAAACAGTGAGGAAAATAAAAGTTAGGAAAGTGGAAGTTTGGCGTATCACGTTGTCTGCCTACACAGCTGAATATAACGTTACAGGCAGAACTGTTGAAGTTTATCTAATCAGGCCACAGCAAGTAAAGTTTATGGATGGCATCCTCTGAACTGCAGACAGCAAAAATAACGAGATAGTGCAAACAAACAAGATGACTAAGAAAACAAGCTGTCAAACTTTCAAAGTAGACACAAGAAACTTTGTAACAAGGGTTGAAGTGACAAAATATGCCACACCAGCTAATAAGTCACTTATCCTTGTATTCAAGAAATACTGTAACACTAGTGTAAGTGACCCTAGTGTGGTAGACTGGCATCACTTATCAATTTGGCAAGTACACTCGGTACCACTCAGCTATTCAGCAAGTTACACTTCTGCAACTACAGTCAATGCTACAACTCTAGTGTCACTTCGACATATACGATTATTAGCTTAAAACACAACTTATTTACCCGTTTTTGTCTATCTGACCATCCCTGAAGAAAACAAATGTCTTGATCGCGCGGATGTCATTCATAAAAAAATTACTTTTTGTGGGCGTATTCGAGTTCATAACTCTAAAAAATGAACAACAGTGAACAGTATGATCATCAACATGAGAATACATACATAACGAACCAAAATTGCTCTAGAGGAAGAGATGTATGTCGGTGAAATCCCTAAGCAGTACCAAAAACAGCTGATTGATGTGTGTAGAAACAGGTAATTATGATAATGACTCATAGACATTTACCTGAAACCTGTTCGATGGACACCTCGGGAGCCACCTCTGTGGTGTAGACAGGAAACTTTGCACACATCTGGGCCATCTGATCCCCCAACATGGATCGGTCCCTTACGGGCTGAGGGGCGGCGCGTTGGTAGGTCTCTTCCTTCCTCTTCTTAAGGATGGTGCTTCTTGTCTGTGGGTTCTATAGACATACAAGATCTTAAGTACAGATCGTATCAAGTTGGATATGGTGTCGAATGTCACTATCGTTACTGAAACTATTGATGATATTCTATATCTTTTCTAAAATCTGAAGTTGCTAAATGTCTGCTTACCGCCATGGCACTCAGCCCTTCTTCCAGCTTGTCAATTGCCGGGATGTTGTCAGGCATGGTTGAGAGGAAGCAGGCGTTCAGTTCGGTGTAAAGGGTCATCATCAGTCCCTGTAGAAAGAATAAACTTGTTAGTTTTTATATATGTATTTTATCTTTTTGTTCAGCTGTATACAAACAGTGCCAGGGCTGCCAAACTGGTTAGGACTGGTTAGTTTTTACTGCTATAATACCTGCATACCGTCTTCAGTCTAGGGAGGAGTCATCACCTGTTATGTTTTTTTTGTACCAAACTGGCAAACAGGACATTGATATAAATCGCGTTTCACGTACCGTGTTATAGTCCAGCATGACCTGATTTTCAGACACGATGTTGTGCTGAGGCACGTGGAACAGAAGGATCTGGTTTTCCCGGTCCACATCAGTCACTTGGTTAAAGATGGTTCCTTCTTCGTTGATTTGGACAGTGTACTGCTGCAATTTTAACAAAAACATAAATCAGGCACAGCAAGCATAGAAATACATTCGGAACAAGAGTCTGAAAGACATTTGACTTCTGGCTTCTTAATAAGATATCACCTGAACAAAAATAGAATTGCTACTGCAGCATATGGAATTGTGTGATTAAAACGACTAAGATTGTGGGCTTCATTGCCTGACAGATTGAACGCTCAGACAGTACAAAAAAGCATGACCTATATTGTAAAGAGAAAAGTACCGTGTCCTCCTTACCTGAGTGGAAGAAGCCTTCTCTTCACACGTACAGGTGGGTGCCGCGTGGACGGTAGACAAAACCGCCAGGATGGAGAGGAGCAGAAATCCGGCCTGTGGAGAGAGTCACAGTCTGTTTTATCACGAGTTTCGGAGTGGTTGTTTGAGAGAAAGTGTGCGGTAATTTCAGAAATCAAAGATAGAATGTAAGAGCTCAACGTACCATGATAAACTTGAAGACACTCGGTTACTTCGGATGAAGAGTCAGTCACAGCAACTTTTTCGATGATAGAAGTGGTATGCCAGAAGCTTCGCGGAGCTCCCGATTTATACAGGTTTGAAACAATCGGCTGATTCATCAACCAACAGACCGACCAATCAAGTTCTTCGTTTTACAGTTTCTTGGAAGGCAATACTTCCTTGACGATTGTGCAAATATGACTAAAGAGTGATGACACAGCTACAGAGTAAACAAACGAATCGCTGACATTTCATTTTTGTCACTTCACAAATTTGTTTTAAATCTCAGGCCATTTAACTGAAATGATGACGACATAAATTGAAATGATGAGTACATCAATTCCATCTGCATGACTTGTTTAAACTTACAAAGTTACTTACTGGCAATAGTGCTAGTTTTTAGCAAAATCTTCATCGCATCATGATGCGTGACAAAAAATAGATATAAACATTTACAGCAGATTTTCTTTCCAAGAAAATAATTATCAATATACGTTTATTTAAAAAAAAAATCAAAATTAACCCTTGTTTTGCTGGCAAATTTCCACCATACATCTTTTCCCAATTCAGGGCATTTTAGACCCTTTTGGAAAGTAGGGGTATTGTTTTCACTAAGCTACATTTTTTAAAGTCGAGACCTGAAGCTTTATAATCAGATGTAACTTTATAGGGTTATTCAAGGAAATTAACACAAAAGTAGCACAGTGAAAACAGTACCGACATATACTTCCCAACATATGATGGGTGCAGCACGACTAACTAACATTCATTATACCCCCTTTCCACTTGGACGGAGCTCTCGCCGCGCTCTCTCTGTGACCTAGTTTTTTGACAGAACGCTCAACGAATTCTATAGAATAGAAACGAATTTGTTTACACTTTGTGTGTTTTGTTGTCTTTTCAATCACACTTGTACGTTTTGTATGATATACCAAGTGTGAAATCGAAGGGTAAACATATCCTATTTAGGTCGCAGTGAGAGCGCAGCGCGATCGCCGTCTAGTGGAAAGGGGGCCTTAGCAATATATCAAACATTTGAAGTCAATATCTCTAATTTGCGAACACAGGTTATTATGTTTACCGACCGGTCTAACAGAAGCATTCCAACACCTATTTTTCACGACGGAAGTTTCCTTGTTAGATAAGGCTGAAAGTTTTCTTTGTTCGGTAGGTGTGTACGCACGGACATAGTTTCCGTTGGATCCAGTTCCAAGTAAATGATGCAAGAAGCAAATTACGCCGAACGGTCTTTACCCGGTCAGCTGCCCTGACTTAAAAAACATACAAATAAAACATATTGCCTGCGTCGATAAGAAGGCAGACGCTAAGATTATATTAGAATGTTAATGAATAATGTACTTTGCCGTGCAAATGAATCTAGAGAGTCTAAAATTTGTATTAGGTCGTAATTGACACTTCAAGAGGGTTCAGGTTTTCACGGTACAGCCGTGATCTTCTTTGAATTTCCCATCTAAATTCCGAGAGTGAGATCGCGTCCTGGGTTTGAAACCTGCCGTGTCACCGATGTTGTTCCCATGGAAAATAAAGGCACTTTACACAACTTGGTTCACTTCACTCAGGGGAAAATGGTTCCTAACCATGCAGTTCAACGGCCGCACCCAGGGCAGTATTGAGGTCACCGTAGGGCAGAATGGCAGCCTCCAGACCGTTACGATCAGCCCCGCCTGAAGATAGTCGGTCCCTAACAACCTCCGTGCTGTACGACAGTATCCTGGCTGATAATAATCTGTCAGCCCAGCTGCTAAGCTGGGGACAGGGTAGACAAAGAAAAAAGTAGCGAAACCAGACTTTGACGGCTCAGATACAACTCCAGAACAACGATGGCATGCATGTGTGTATGTGTGTGTGTGTGCGTGTGCGTGTGTGTGCATGTTGTTGTGTGTTTGTGCGACATAATCTACTGCAGATAGCCACTGTGACTTTATTACTTTTGCAGTAGATGTTCCTGTCTAAAAAGCACTTATCAGTATACGTTCATTTAACTATTATCCAAATCAACATAAATTAGCAATATCTAAAATATTTACGTTTAGAACTAGAACTCAATATCTCTTTTTGCCAACGCTTTCACTCAGACTTATACATTACTATCTTCTGCCGACACGTCTTACACAAACTTCCCCACTCTTATTTTTCATGACGGAAGTTTCCTTGTTAGATAAGGCTGAAAGTTTTCTTTGTTCGGTAGGTGTGTACGCACGGACATAGTTTCCGTTGGATCCAGTTCCAAGAAAATGATGCAAGTAGGAAATTACGCCGAGCGGTCTTTACCCGGCCAGCTGCCCTAATTAAAAAACCCAACCCCAAGCATTTTCGAGACAAAGACATTGTGATCGTTAACATGTTCGACGCTTCATAAAGTGCAATAAATTAAGTTAAACTACAGGGCCTAAGAAAACTAAAGATGGCAGAATGCTAACTCCTATCGACTTTGGTCGGATCGAATTTACGCGTTGAGATGAGTTATATTGCTGTACTGATTTGAGTAAAATGTCGATTTCGACCAGACTTGTGTCAGTTAAGTTAAAATGATGCATGGTATAGTAAAGAATATCAAGGATATAGAGAATTCAGATAAGATATCATAACTCACATTGCTTGCGTCGATAAGAAGGCAGCCGATAAAAGCGTATTAGATTTCAATGTACTTGACCGTGTGAAAGGGCCTGGAGAGTCTAAAATTTATTTTCCATAGCAACGGACCGTTCAAGAGGGATCTTCATAGTATAACCGTGGTCGTCTTTGAATGCCCGTCCAAATTGTGAGTGTGCCGAGATCTCGTCATCGTTTCAAAACCTGTCATGTCACCGATCTTGAGCCCTTGGGAAATGCACTTGACATGACTTTCCTCAATTTAATCAGGGGAAAAATGAGTACCTAGCTTCAGCTAGGGCGGTCCCTCGGATAGGACGTTAAATGAAGGTCCCGTGTTTGAGAAAAGCCACACCTCAACTCAAGTACGTTATTCCTTTCACACTTATCGAAAAGAGTTAGAGGTTCTTCCCGGTGTGAGTGGTTCAAAACCATACAGTTCAATTAGCCGCACCCGGGGCAATTGTCATAGCGCCAAATGCCAGCCTTCAGGCCATTACAAATCAGCCCCGTCGGGTGATAGGTGGTCCCTAACTCCCCCCTCAGTGCTGTACGACAGTGTCCTGGCTGCCGATAATCTGTCAGCCCAGCTGCTAAGCTGAGGACAGGGTAGACATAGAAGTAGGTACTGGCAAAACAAGACTTTGATGGCCCAGATACAACTCCAGAACAATGATATTTTTGACTTTGTCGAGTTTGTAGTTGTCCGTATCGTATCCAATGGAGTCTACATATTCATATCCATGGCTCAAAAAAAAATTCTTTAGACTTCACATGTTTGGAAATATACCAAATCACATTACGTTTTCCTAAATATCAGGTCGATATTGAGGCTGACTTTTAAAACAATTTACCTGTAATATTTTAGACAAATGCCCTTTCTTTTATTAGTCATGACCTCAAGTTTAATACGTGAATGCACTAGAGGGGAGCATATAGAAGACAGTATTGCACACTTCGCAACTATCATGCTTCTCACTCTTAACGCGCGTGCGCTAAGTTATTTTATGAACATGCTTGATTTGTTAAGCATGCATTTATTATGTTGGCTAGACAGATTGCCTTCTGATCAAAGTTTAAAATCTTGTTTTTCCCCAATGACGTTTCCTTGTTGCGTAAGATCGAGATGTTTCTTTGTATTTTGAACACACACCGGGTCTGACAAAGCACTAGTTCTAAGAAAATGATTTCATTGCCAATTGCCTACAAAACTATGTATGTATGTGTAGTATGTGTGTGTGTGTGTGTGTGTGTGTGTGTGTGTGTGTGTGATTTATTCCCCCCTCCAAGCCAGCGATTTTACCACTCCCTAGCGACCCCGCAAAACGTATTACAAACAATTTACTTGAGCTATTTTCACAACAGTAAGTTTCAGCATGAGCACACAAGTTTCGCAATGTATTATCGTAACCACGGTAAAGGTAGTAGTATGGCAATTATGTTGTATTTCTTTCAACGATTGGAGGGGTTGGATGGTAGCATCCCTGTTATATGTAGGGGATTTGTAGACTGTACTTTGATTTATTTGTTATTTGTGGTAAATCGTATTTTTTGTATGCGTGGTTTGCTACCGCGCTGTCATAAAATCCTACCTGAGGTACTGTACAAAGTGTAGGCTTTGAACATGATCATACACTTACCACTAGCTGTATGTTACCTTTTCATTCCAAACACTGAATCATAAAACCTTCTTCTATCGTGTTTTTGTTTTTATTTTGAATATGCCTTCGGTCATACATGGCGTTCAGAAACAGGACTATGCCTGTCTGTGTACATGTGTTTAGAGACAGTCATTCACCTGTGTTCCTTAATAGTGTTCAGGAACTTCGGTTGTTTAGCTCAAGCGGAGCAAGAAATTAATGTCTTAAGTTCCCATTATAATAATACACATTGAATAACTAAGGGTGAATGACCCGCCAAGAGATGTATATGGTGTCATAACGCCTGGTCTTTTGCTGTAACCACGGAATAAAACCACCGAGTTTTGACGACGACGGAATTATTTGACCTTTTGCAAAAGTATGAAACGGGGAAAAACATACTGATCATGCCTTTTCACACCAAGCTATCACGTCATAATTTTCATAGTTCTTTTTGGCCACACCTTAATAAAACATTCGCACTCTTTTTTCATAGAGTAAATTTCCTTGTTAGATTAGACACATGTTTCTTTGTTCGATAACAGTGTAAACACAAATATGATCTGCGTTTGATCCAGTTCCAAGAAAATGACGCAAGAAGCAAATATTATGTCAGGCGGTCTTTACCCGGTCAGGTACCCTGTCATTCGAGCGTTGCAGGTTTTGTATTGGGACTCTTGGCTTTGTTTATTAGGTTGATTAAATGATCAGTGGGTGTCCTGTATGTAATGCATGTGCCTATTAATGTCAGAGCCTCGAGTTCTTTTGAGGAGGGTTGCTTGTTTAGCGTGCTAAACAGCTAACTTTATCGGAGAATGGAATGACATCATTGTTTGCACAACCTGAGGTATGCCGCAGTTTAGTTAAATTTTAAACAGACATTTGCACAAGAGGGCAACCGGCAGCGGGGACGCAGAGTTGTAAGGTATAAGATTTAACGCCACTACGACACCAGCCGGTAAAGGTAAGCGTTTCAGGTCGTCAGTGTCAGGAAAACAACTTCATTTACTTAATTTCTGAAAAAGTAAGTGTTCTACGATGTCAAGAATTGTCTACGTGATAAAATTGTGTACATTATGTTTTGTACAGTACGACACAAGAATAAATATTGTAGCTATATGTATCACAAGGCTAACAACAACATTTTTCCATATAGCATCATGATTCTTTGTTAGTTTGAAAGCAAGCAACTGCCATTAGAAGCTAACCTTTTATTGTGATTTAGACAAGCAGGTTATTGTTGAACTAGATCTAAAAACATGTCCGTGCAGCATTAGCCATTACTGCGTACGTTTCCTCCTTCGGTCTAAATGCCCTTCGACGTCACACCTATTAATTTTTAAACCGTTATTTGGAACACTTTCTGTGTTTTGGCACTGCCTCTTTTACTCGGATTGGTATTTTAGATTGGAGAAGATTTATCTAAACTGCTATTTCACTACAGTATACGTCTGCTACTGAGGCAGCGGCACCATTTTTTAGTTGTGGGGGCGAAAATTTGTCATATCACTTAATTAAGGGCCGAAGGCCCGAGTCGTCTTGCCGGAGGCGTGACCCTTTTGGGGGTCCGGGGGCATTCCCCCCGGAAAAAATTCAAATCTAAACCCTCTGAAACGCTGTTTCGTGAATTTTAAGGGGCAAATCTTGCTGCCAGATTAAGCTAACTTCAATGGCAATTAGTTGTAAGCTTTAGTTATTGAGGGTGACGCCACCAACCATATTTTCACCATTTCGAGCGGCGAAGGCAAGGTAGATTCTGGGAAATTTTGAAATCTAGACCATCTACCAACATATTTTGCACTACATCGTTATGAACCCCAAAGACGCAAACCGTCGCAAGGTAGTTCTGGAGAAATATTGAAATCAGGACACTTAAAATGCCATTTCCTGCATTTGATGAGAACATTTTGCTTGCAAATAAAGCTAAGTTTTATAATAAAATTTCTCCTAGAATAATTGGTCGTGGGGGACGACGCTCCAGCCCACCATATCCAGTGCCGAAGGCGCGAGTCCTCGCAAGGGAGGTCCTTCGAAATTTTGAAATCTGGACCCGCTGAAACGTCATTTCCTTGTTTTTCAGGGGCAAATTTTGCCAGTAGAGTAGCGAGATATGATGAAAATTCCAGAAGTGAAAATATATAAAAGGGTTTTAGCTTGATTTTGTGTGTTTCAGCTAATTTTATCCTGGGGGCATCACCCCCACGACCTATGGTGCCGCCGCCAGTGGGCTACTTCTGTACTTATTCACTTTTCAAAACAACACAAAATGTTTTTTTTTGTGCACAGCATGGATAGAATATGTGGAGAATGACCTTTGTAAAACATGTTACCATATGTTTACCGATATTTCAGTTGGTATTATGCTTTCTTACCAATTGCTACGTTTCCCTCAGTGTTAAAGTTTCTGCGAAACGAGATATAGCTTACAATCGTTTCTATTTGTAAATATTTCCAGATGACACTGTTGGTCTACGGTCTTACGTGGATGTGCATTTGCTCTGGTATTTTTGCATCGCAAAGTCGTCCGACAAACACATGGGCGGTTCAACTGCATGATGGAGAGAAGGGGGCCAAAGCTTTGGCAGAGAGTATGGACATAGTTTATGTCAAACATGTAGGTACATTCAAGAATCATCCATCTTACTTCTTTCAGTATAGATTAGAAAAGGGTCAACCGTTGTTGATTTGCTGTTGATTTGAAATCCATCATGAAATGGTGGGCACAGCTGATATCAAAGCTACCAGATTGAGTTGTTTTGGAATGACATGTGGTTCAGACCGTTCAATGTAGCACTTATTCTATACATTGAAAAAAGGTAACTGTTGATACTTCCAGATTTTTGAAGATTACTACCTCTTCAGAGAAAGACATGACAAAAGAATGACTGTAGACATAAGAAGAGCACTCGTCAACGCTGAATCAAAGGTACATTGAATTTATTACCCTTATGCCTTTCTTCAGTTTCTTTCTTAAAAAAATACATTTTTTATCGACGATGTAATGTTTGTTCTTCTTTTGATTAAGGTGGAATGGTTCCAACAACAAATTCCTCGTGAAAGACATCTTTACTCTCTTGAAGAAAATGCCAACCAGACCTATATTGTACCACACTTTAACGACGAACATTGGCAGAACAACCTACAGACTTACTTGGTAAGTTTAACGTTTCCCTGACTGGTACCGTATATGCATAACATGATTGTAATACTAGTGATACTTGTAATGTATGGTTTGACCTTTGCACTCAACATTAAGTGAAATCCAGACAAAAATCACCAATCTACTGTTAAATAATGATTTCATATCATTTGGAAATGTGTTGAAGTACACAATACAACTGTACGGCCTTTGGTGCCAAATATATTCCTTCTCATACATATCACATATGCAAATATGCGATATGGCATATGGTATTTACGTTTCAACTACATTATTCCATTCAATATATACTGTTAATACTAATTTCGCTCCTTACTAGTACTGCGGAGACGTTCATATGAACGTGCTGCCGGCATGGAATAGAGGCCACCATGGTCAAGGAGTTGTAGTCGGTGTGGTGGATGACGGCGTGTTCTCGGAGAACCCTGATCTCGGGCCGAACATTGTAAGTATGAGGACATTTTATAGATAGCTCTTACATATTAGGCAACTGTTTGCCTATCAGTTTTGTGAACAGATGATTTGCAAAAAAGACATAGATCTTCAAGAGCTTTTTGTGTCAGTTTTGTGTGTGTCTAGAGCTACACAAAATCTATTCTGACAATGTCATGAACAAGTCCTGATTTAAGAAAACTGTAGACTTTTAATTCCCATGTGATGTCCAATAGTAGCTACTACCCCCAGTAATATATCTGTGAGCGATTTATCAATCGTATTTGTCATCTTACTTTGTAGGCCGAAGGTTTATCCTACAGCATAATCGGAGATTCGTCGGACCCAACACCGTCAGATGCCGTCTTCAGGTATAGGCTGCATCTAAAGTTGCACGATCGTGATTTAACGGAATGATCTCAAATTAAGTCGAATCAAAACTTGCTTTTTACTATCACTTTATGAGGACGACTAGTTCGTCACTCCGGACTTTAAGGTGAACTTAACTCAATATAAAAGAAAAGTGAGACTATGGGAAGAAGTACACAGCTTATATTTTATATCATTTTTTCCTTATGGGTTGGTGTGGCAGTGTGCAATACTAAAATGGATATCATACACTGGTGCAGGTAACATTGAAAATTAATGTATAAAACCCAGTACATGGACCACTGCAGGTTAGGTGCATGTAGACACCATAAATACTTGCACAGCTCCCAAACTACCTGTACTAACCTGCATATGCAGGTGGGTATTTCGAGCCCTGGCTATCATTTTGACTATCGTTTTTTATATCATATCATTCACAGTCATGGCACCAGATGCGCAGGAATAATTGCAGCAAAAGCAAACAACGGGTTTTGTGGCGTCGGAGTTGCACCTAAAGCCAAAATAGCAGGTAAGGTCTACATTTGTTAACATTCACATTTTCAGTATTAGTGTTTTCACTATTAGTTACTTGTTTTGTTTTTCTTTACAACCATCTACCAGTGATAGAAGGAAAGCAAACTAATTAACGTATGCAGGCCCATTCAAGTGCTGTTTTTTGTCAAGATATTTTGGCTTTGCTGATGAACTGTTAAGAAACAACATATGGCAGGATTAAGGCGGTGCTACCAAAGAAAACACAACCCGCATCCGGCAAAACGTAGTACCAATGTACCTAATTTACCCAACTGCACGATGCTATGTCTCTATAAAAAAATTGGATGCAACCCCAGTAGTATATCTGTGTGTGGAAATTTAAGACATTTTTAATCTTATATTTCAGGAATACAGCTATTTGCCAGTGCCGTAGCTGACCTTACTGACGCTGATGAAGCGATGGCCTTAAGTCACAATTCCAACAATATCAGCATCTACTCGTGCAGCTTTGGTCCATCCGACTACACCAATGCGTTAGGGGGCCCTGGACCTATTACACTTGCAGCGATGAAGAGATCGGCTGAAATAGTAAGACATTCCATTTAGACTTGGGTGATAGAAAAGTAGTCAACTATTTATCATGCTTTCTTAACACTGTTTATCATCTTATTATTACACTGGAAGGATACAACAAGAAGAGATATAGGTGCACTTTTTGTCCCACATTAGTTGTTTACCTCGTATTCCGCGAAGTTAATGAGAGAAATGGAAGGCTGGTCCTCAACTGATGTCCATTCCCAGGATTCTATAGTGTTCTAATGAATCGAAGAACCTAATAAGGAACAGCAAAGCCTTAAAAAGAAAACCTGCTTATAATAGATCTATAATAGCGAATCTTCTTTTGTCAGGGCCGAGGTGAGAAAGGATCAATCTACGTGTTCTCTGCTGGTAACGGCGGGCCGTACGGCGACAGCTGTGCCTACAACGGTTACATCAACAACATCTACACAATCGGCATCAGCGCAGTGCTGAAGGACGGGAGTCTTGCTAACTACGATGAAGCGTGCACCAGCATATTTGGGGTCACCTACAGCAGGGAATATGGCGAGAAGAACGCAACTTTGGTACGTTCTATAACATGACGGATTTTAGGATAATATAGTACTGTGCAAGTAACTCGATGTATGAAATGCATGTGACTGCCACTTTGACGAATAAAAGTTTTCCTTAGAGACTGTATTGACTCCTTAAGTAATATGCCGCTCACACCACAACTATACTTTGGTACTTTAGGATGTTGGCAGTGTGCAATTGTCCAATCCTAACGGTTGAGTGACCACTTATCGTTGAATTATATTTGATATGTACTAAGGAAATGCATTGTACCTCAAGGCATATATCGGCTATACCACGGAGACATTTGCATTTGATTATCAAAATTTTCATTGTACAGGTGGTGCCTATCGGTCCTGATTCCTGTAGCACAAAATTCTCTGGGACCTCCGCGGCTGTTGCAATAGGGTCTGGCGTCATATCACTAGTTCTAAGTGCAAAGTAAGTTGCTCGATTGATTGTCTTTGCACCTACACAAAACACAAATATTAACATCTTATATCAATATATTAACGTCTTGTATTACATTACCACGTAAACTTCAGTTTATTTCCAGTTTCTTGACTGGAGAGATCATTTGATCTTTTATGTTTTCACCGAATGACAGGGTGGACCATATATTTACATATTCGTTATATTATAGCAACGCACTATCAGCACGTGATGTCCAGCACATGATTGCGAGAACTTCAAACAGCAACGGTATTTGTAGGCAAACATGGAAAACAAACGCTGCAGGGTTTAGGGGTATGTTTTATTAACGTTGTTTATACAGTATATGCTTGCTAGCTAAATGTGGCAGTATTTGGAACAGCTAAATACATAACAATTCATGGTCTAGTGTTCAGCAACACCAGAAGGGTACACTTGGTGCAAGCGTTCATGTCCATTGAATAACGCTGTTTTGTTGAATAGGATCTTTTGTTTTGCTATCACGACCACTTTAAGTCTAGTCCCATGTCCAATCAGTACCAGCAATTTCAATGTGTCACATGGTGTTATTTTAAACCAGTCCAGTAGCTTATTTAGATGCCATGCACGACATTGCCCTTTACATCCTTTTGCCTTAATCTTTGCCAACGATTCAAAATTACCACCAACTGATGGAGATACTGAAAGATTCAAAGACATTGTTTGCCTTCTTTGAAATCTATTTGTTACGACCAACGTGACAACTGTTATCTTACGCTGTACCTTCCACTGGGGTGGTCTATGTATGTACATTCCTATTTTCTTGTTCTTTATCTGACCAGTGAGCGACTACTGTGGATTCGGACTGCTTGACGCCGGCAAGCTGACCTCATTAGCTGCTACCTGGAGGTCCGTTTCAGAGCAAGTTGTTTGTACTTATAAACAGCTTGAAGACAGGTAGGCTTTAGATTTATTCAATCGATTAACCACGTCCTTATGCAATGCAATGTGACCTTTTCTTCCTGCCAGAGTGGCATCTAGTTATCCATAAACATTTACTTGCATCATAGATAATCAGAAAAGTGCAGCTTTTGGTAGCTTAATCTGAATTATTCTAGATCTTAGAAAATCAATGTCAGATTTTTCCACTTTTTGGTCTGCCCTATCATTATAGGTCAACAAAGAAATTGTTGTTGATCTACAACATATACTTGGGCTGATGTAAAAGAAATAAATGTAGCTAATTCTTTACAGTATTGTTTACTGCTATATGGAAAATGATTATAGAATCTTATTCTCCACTTTCTTTTGTAAAGGCTGATTCAAAGCGATGAGCAGATCAAGGCAAATGTCACCGTACTTCCCCAAAGCTGTCTGAACCGAACTATTCAGCATCTGGAACACGTTCTGTTGACCGTGAACATCACATTCCCTCACCGCGGCCACCTGAGGATCGTGATAACATCCCCTCAAAACACCACGTCCGTCATCGTTCCCGGTAGGCCTACAGACGAGGAGCCGGACCTGGCCTGGACCTTCATGACCATCCACCACTGGGGAGAGAGGGCGGAGGGAACATGGCTTCTGCATGTAGAAAACACCCATCCTCAACTCAACAGTACAGGTGAATTGTTGTCCTCTTGCAATTTTGCTTTCCAATCTCCAGCGAATAGGTTTGACCGGGGTTTTGCTATACGCAGCTGGGTTTGCAAATTGGTCTATTGTGTGTTTCAATTGTATACTTGGAGTTGTCAAACATAAAGTTTGACTCTCCACACTGCACTATTAATGGATATCTTCATCGTATCAGAGTTCGCAGAGCTCTGTAGTATGTATAAATAGGTATGGCATTACAAAGAACAGCACAATAACAAGACCCTGCTTCGCAGCTATAATACCCTTCTTTAAGAAAATGCAGGCACCTGAATCATTCAAGTTGGCTGTAAAATATGTAAGACGTTGCAATATATTTTGCAGGTGTCCTGCATGACTGGGAGGTGTCCTTTCACGGGACAATAGACGCCGAAGTACAAGACGGGGATACAGACAGCAGCACTGTTCCACCTTGTGGGTTTGTACCAGTCGGAGACAGCAACGTCATTAGACATTCAACAACCCTGACCTTGATCACCCTCGCGCTGGTTATGATGCTCTGCACCCAGTAATCTCAGCATGTCTCATGAACATGCGCGACATCCTTGGAACTGTCTAATGACTTTTGATGCATAAGTTACGATAAAAGAAATGCAATCGTTTGCCATGTAATGCTGAGAACGTTAAACTATTAGAACTTGTAATCATCCTTAAATCAAATGAACATGGCCATTTTATTTCCAAACTTTTCTAATACACTGTATACGTACGCTTATGAGTAATACGTTATGACATTTAATTAACTGTACAGGACCATGCAACTTCACCATTTATCCAAGTCCTAAATTGCACACGTAATATGTTGCACACATGCGCTTAAGAATGATATTTCGTGACAGTAGATTAGGTTTTCTTCAAAACCCGATGGAAGAACATTACATAACAATTTGTGACCCTTTTGTTGTTACCCTTCAAATGTAAACGTTTGTCAGTTTTGATTACATAATCAGCTGAAAGTTATCACTCTACATAATCTTACACTTTTATCATAACACAGGAAAGTGTTAGTAATTTTAAGATAACAGCGCAGACATTAGGTGGTAAAAATATCCAAGCAAATAACGCATGGCAAGAATTTCTAAGTTGGAATGTCTTGTTAGTGGAGTGGGTATGTGTCCATATATGTAAATAGAACGGAAAAAAGTGTTGCTGTGTATATTTGTTGTTCTGTTTGTAGGGGGATATGGCCATGCACCATCAAGTGACACACCACACTATTAGACCGGACTGCTCATTTGTTCTCTACAAGTGGGTCTGTTTTATATTTGTTATCAGAAGTTCTATTTTCACCTGAAATACATCCCCCGTGGGTCGACGGATCATCATAATCCAAAGGATGAACACTAAATCCCCTTTTGGCGCCATGTCAGTCCATAAAAACAACAACGTACTGTAATATTTCGCACCCATCTCTGCGTGAATCAAAAGCGCCGCCTGTCCCAACACTACATTGCTGCACCAAGTGTTGCTTGGGGTTGGCTTCGGAGTTGGTTACTTGTTTTTGGCGAAGCCTCATAGGCGGAGCCGCTGTTAGAATATTGCGATTGAAGTTCAAAAATTCTAATTATTCAACGAAAGTATTCCTTTTGGAATTTTTTTTTGTTTTGTGCAACACCTTTTAGACAGGACATTCATTGCATATAATAGGGAGGTAGTTTTAATTAAGTGCTTTGGTATCTTGAATACTAAGTAAGCGTATAATGACTTTTTCATGTAGTAAGTACTCACGACACGTGAACATACGATTCTAGCCCCCAATGGCTACGTACAACAATCCATGGTAATTCCCAAACTGTACAAAAGATGTCAGCTGTCTTAAGTGGAGGTACTAGGTGGACTTAAACTGTTATTTAGCTAAATTCCTTGTACTTTTTAAGATATCTTAACTCTTAAGAAGGACTGGTCACTTTTCCCCTCACCTCTTAGAGAAGTATTCAGGTCAAGAGCAGGCGTCATGATGGCAGCCGTTAGGAATGTAACCTCTTAAAAAATGGCTAAGAAAGTGACTCACCATGACGGAGATACAAGAACGCTGTAAGAAATATGTACGTAGGCGGGTAGGAAACGTATAAATAAGGAAATGGAACCAATATACTCCGTTGTGCTTTAGAAAGGAAGAGTGAGAATACAGACATCTTTTATGTAGCTCTGGCTCATGCTTGATCTTGTCTCGTCGTATACAGTACACCATTAAATCTGCAGCTATTCTACGGACTCGGTAAGGGACGCCATGGAAATCAAGAGCATTACCAACCACACCCCTATCACATGGACTAATCATAATATCATGACCCACAAACAATAATTGAAACGTGTTGGGTGGCAGTTCTGGTGACTTTTGTGCACACAAAGTCTACTGGTGAACACCGTGAAGTTGAATGAGTAGGTTCATGTGCTATGCAGAGTTGTAACGCTAAAAGGTGCTAAGTCATGTGGCTAGTTAGTACATGGTTTACTGACCAGCACTAGGCCTAGGACTGGTCAGAAAGAAGGGTAACGTTTTATTTTTATTTTTTTAGTTTCATGGCAAGGTAAGTCTTTACTTTGTGTTCTATATATACCAATTGCAAACACTCGGCTACATCAAAGTGTAACGTTATATATGTTACGAGGAATTCTTACCTTATGATTACACATGCTGATATTCTCTATAACAGATGGATGAAAGATTCTTCGAATTAAATATTGTTAAACATGCCTGTAGGTCAGGCTTTCAGAATTCGAATCGCTACCATTTATAGACGGACGCAGAAGTTGCAATACAAATGATATTTTATTTACGGCATTGTCAGTTGCACACAATTAATGTGACATTCGTATACAGTTGGCATCAGCCGCAATGTAGTGATAAGCACGTCGGGAAAACGTAAATCTCATGCCAATATTTTAGTCAATAATATAGCTTCGTGAAGCGATACACTTCTATCCATATATCATTACGGCAATGATGAAAGCTACTAACTAAACACTGGCCAAATTGCACGTTTTAACATGAGGTGTCTCCAATACGACCTGGCAACAATTATTTTGCACTGAAATCGCATCATTTTTATCTAATTTCTTTTGCTATTCATAATTCTTTTGTGAAAAACTTTACATCTACGCTCCGTCTTCCTACAATAAACATTTTTAGGTTCTCCATCAATTTCATAGAGTTGATATAGGAACAACTTCACATCTGGATGTTAAAAATCAACAGACAGGAATACATGACCAAGAAGTGGAGCTGCTGCAGCTTGCCATAGTAGGGGGCGTTCCTGGTCTGCCATTGATACTCGGGCATACAACATGGCACGCCCACTGCCAATCGGTAGGTGGCGAAGAACATGTTATACTCCGTCCACGAACTTCATTCAGAGCTGTAAATTTAAAAAATTACACATGTAGCTAAATGCTTTAAGTACCAACTAGAACGGACTCTTGATATTGTTAAACTCTAATCGACACAGGCATGTGATGGCAATGTCAAATTAACGAACCCCGTGTATGTCAGAACTCTATGTATACCATTCGTTGTCAAACTAGCCTGGTATCCAGCCGTGGGTCCCAAGGCTGAGTACCAGGCTATTATCAAGCAGCATGATGAATTGTTCATTCCATGTCGTAAACAAAGAATTATTCTTCCGTCAAGTCTATC